>NC_083097.1:46981565-47281565 GCF_949774975.1 Lagenorhynchus albirostris
ATAGGTGGCATTTCCCCCATTCTGCAGATGATAAAACCAAACCTAAGATACATGAAATTATTTCCCCAAAGAGTCACAAGTCACAGTGTAGAAGTGTGAGTCAAATCCATATCTCTTTGGCCCAAAACTTTACGCCCTTTTCAAAAAGCTATAAAGACAAATCTGATTTTGTTACTTTGTAGCAGTTGGAGATGGGCTAGCTTGGAGGTTAAGCAAACAGACTTTTGAGCCAGAATGCCTGGGTTCAAAACCCCCCTCTGCCACTTGCTAGATGTGTGACACTGCACACGCTTCCTGACCTTCTGTGACTCAGTTTCCTCCCTTGAAAGTGGGGGACAATAGGAGTACCTGCCTCATAGATAAGGACTGACTGATAAGTGTTTAGATGTAGAAAGCACCTGGGACTCTTCCTGACAAATACTAAGCATCAGTAAGTGTTAGCTATCTTTATTATCGTTTGTGGGGTTTTTGTGGCCACTTTATGGTCCATATTCAACAGCTTGTCTTTACCTTATGCACCCCCTTCCTTGTCTCCCAGCTTTCTCCCTGCTAGCTCCCTAAGACTCCAAGTCTAATCCCCAGCTTAGCAGTTGGGTCGCTGTGCACCAGCTGCCCAGGGCGCCAGGACTGCTCACACTAAGGATCTGCCAGCCTGGGAGCCTTCGCAGGACCTCGGCTGTGCCACCTACCACTTGTCACCCCCTCTCAGTACACTGCTCTGCTTGCAAAATGGCAAAACGTCCTTCTGTCTCTACCAGTGGCAGCCACCCCTCCCCTTGGAACAGATCCTGTTTCCGGATTCTGGCAGCACAAATTTTGAAAATGTTCCCAGTCAGACCCACTATTGTCTACTGAGCTTAAGCTCGCATTCAGAGAGAGACCAAAGAGAAAGCTTCTCAAATTAGAGATGATGGCCCCTCCCATCTCCAGAGAACCCTTGAAAAAGCAGTGCCAGGTGGGAATTACACATGTACTTCATTTTGAAAATTGCACAAACAGCACAATATTTTATTCATGCCACTAAGGGAGGGCTCTCCAAACATGGTATGACTATGTACAAAGAAGTTATGTCTGAGTATTTCTGGAAACAATGCTGCTTTCTGCATCCTGACCTTCTCAGCTTCTTTTCTTTCCGGTAAAACACATTCACTGGCTCCATGCGCTTTGTCAAAATCATTGCCAAAAACAAGGATTTGCAGCGTGACACCTGATTTGAAATCACCTGCAGATCTTTCATCACTTTGTCACCTCTAATATTATGTTAATAAGTGCTTAACACTGCCTCCGAAGTTCAAATCCTTCCAGATTACCTTTAACACTATAGGCACCTCCCTCAAGGAAGCAGCAAAGTACTGATATTTTCAGCAGTGCAAGGCTGCACAGAAAAATAAAGTACTCTGATGCTTCAAAGGACAGATTTCCCAGCCTTTGCCAGTGCCCCAGAAATGGAAAAATGAATTATTTGGCCTTGCCATTCACCCAAGGTTTTCTGTGCTTTGTTTTGAAATTTCTAAATATAGGCATTTTCATTTTGCTTTTTTGCAGATGTATGCTTTGTATCTACACTATGCATTTCACCCAAAGTTCTCAAAACTACTTTATATCAACATTTCACAATGTTAAAGCTAGAATTCAAATTTCAGAGATAATGAAAGGGAAGCAAAATCTTCCAGTGACTTTTGAAAATATATCTGTACACAAGATGCATAGAGCTAATATTAGATTGGAAGGAACCACTGTTGGATAAACCACATTTTACTCTGTCCTAAAATGATGGCACAGTTGCTAGCAGGACTCAGTAAATATTCACAATGAAAAACCAAGTATTTGTTGAGCATCTCCGAATGGTGCAAAATCTGCTCTAGAAGGTATTGTAGGGAGAAAAGAATGTATAAAACATAAATCTCTTTAAACACTATCTTGTTCAGAGAACAAGGCTGAAACTAGAAACAATTACAGAACACTACCATCTATAATTAGAGCTTAATAAATTGCGTGGTACAGCTAACAAGTTCAAAAGTAATTAAGAAAAGAAAAATAAGAGAGGTTGTTGCAGGCTAGGGACATGAAAAAACAAAGAGTATAGTTTTCAAGCAGACTTTAAAAAGTGACAAGTGTATAAATGGGCAGAACAGAAAAGGAAAAGCGCTCATGCCTGAAAGGAACAGCAGAGGGGAAATAGATGGAAAGTCATTGAAGGCAGAGAAGAGACTAGTACACAGGTGTTTAATGGGGGAAGGGTGGAAGGTAAGAAGGGAGGAAGAATGACTTCTCTATAGGAACAGAAGATTTGTTACAGGGAGTAAAGGGAAGCAACCTGGGATTATTGTATGAAAAGGAGCTTAGGGGGCACTGATTGCCAGTTAAGCTTGATCCAGTAGGTAACCAGTGTGCTCTTAGCAGATGAATGGCATGGCAGGGCCCTGCTTTAGGAAGTATATTCAGCCAACAGAAGATGAATAAACAGGAGGTGATCTAATTCAATGATTTGTTTTCTTACAAAGGTCCTTATTTTTCTACATAAATTAGAAAGATCAGGTCTCCTCTGTTATAATCTCTGAAACCTTCGGTGATTGCAAAGAAATTCAGAATCTCAGTTCCAATAGAAATAGTAACATCCTTGTTGCACTATTTTTATAAGAATTAAATTAGATTATGTATGAGAAGTGATTAATATATAGAAAGCCCTTAGTAAACATCAATTCTCTCCCCATAAACTCTTTGAAGATTCTGTGAATCGTCAAAGATTAGTTATAATTGAGATGCTGAGATTTAGGCAAAGCTGTTACATGGAGCTTCCAGAGCGTTATGGAACAATCAAACTTTGTATTTAATCAATCAATGGTCTGATCTTATTTCAGTGTAACCAGTGTAGACCTAGGACTATTGCTCATTCCAAATGGCTTCATGAATGGGTATATTGAATTTTATCTCAAATTTAAATGGGACAAGTTATTATATCACCTCTGTTACATTTTTTTATTGGAGTATAATTGCTTTACAATGGTGTTAGATTCTGCTTTACAACAAAATGAATCAGTTATATATATATACACATGTTCCCATATCTCTTCCCTCTTGCGTCTCCCTCCCTCCCACCCTCCCTATCCCACCCCTCCAGGCGGTACCTCTGTTACATTTTTATAAACTTAGATTAAGAAATAGATATAGCAAGTATGGGGTTTCCATACATTCATTTGTTCTTTCAAAAATATTTATTGGGACTTTCCTGGTTGCACAGTGCTTAAGAATCCACCTGCCAATGCAGGGGACACAGGTTCGAGCCCTGGTCCAGGAAGATCCCACATGCCGCGGAGCAGCTAAACCCATGCGCCACAACTACTGAGCCTGTGCTCTAGAGCCCGTGAGCCACAATTACTGAGCCCATGTGCCACAACTACTGAAGCCCATGCACCTAGGGCCCGTGCTCCACAACAAGAGAAGCCACCGCAATGAGAAGCCCACGCACTGCAACGAAGAGTAGCCCCTGCTCGCCGCAACTAGAGAAAGCCCGCACTCAGCAACGAAGACCCAACACAGCCAAAAATAAATAAATAAATAAATTTATTTAAAAAGAAAAAAGTATTGAGCACCTACTATGTGCCAAGCATTGTTCTGAGCACATAATATATCAGTGAAAAAAAGACAAAATCTCTACATTCATTTACCTTATATTCCAGAGGAAGAAGACAGATAATAAATTAAGTTACAAATAACATATAAGTAAAATAAATAATTAATGAGCAAAATATATATTATGTGAGATGGTGATGTGCAAAGACAAAAACCAAACATATGGGGGACAGTGATTGCAATTTTAGATAGACTGGCCAGGGAGAGATTCTCTGAAAAGACAACATTTGAATAAAACCCTGAAGGAAGCCTGGGAGGGAGCCTTGAAAGGGTCTGGCAGTGCCCTGGTGTGTCTGAAGCATGGTCAGGGTAGCAAGGGCCTAGCGTGCCAGGGTGAGAGGAGTTAAGCTGAGTCAGAGAGGCAACAGTACAGTCAGGGCCTTGTAAGGCATATCACAGCCAATCTCTGGGTGTATGGCCCTTGCAGAGCAGAAGAGAACAGCAGGACAGTGGCTAGCCTCTGGAGGGCACAGAAAACGGCACCAAGCTCCAACAGAGCAACAACAAGTTTTACTCTTCCAGGGCTACCCCATTTTAAATGGTTTCCTTCAACACCCAGCCTCAGAATCCCCTCTCCCACAGCATACTAGCAGGCAGCAACAATGAGAGATACAATAAAGGAAAAATATCATCGTAGCATTGTACATCAGCAGTCCACAAACTAGCAACGGTACCAGGCCACGCTTTGAGAACCACTATCCTGGACCTGACAGGACACCGTCCAGCAGGCAAGAGGTGTCCACAGGGCAGAAAGTACCAGCAAGGGCAGATGGTGTCTGCAGGAAGCGCACTTCACGGGCAGCCAATTAGGAGCGCAAAATGGTGAAGGAAAAGGCAACTTGAGGTTTATAAATTAAAACCAATTTCTGAGCTCCTCCCCTCTCCACCCACTGATATAAGAACCAGGCTGTTTGGACTCTTATTTTCACTGACTACCTGGAAGAGAAATCTGTGCTGGCAATCTCCATCTAGAGTCAAGTAACATTGCTAGGAACTGTCAGAAAGCCTGCTTTCCCCAAAGCAAAGGATTTTTCGTAATTAGTGCTAGTGGCCTAGACACCTGGTCTGCTCCCTCTTCTACACTAGAATCTTTATACTTTAAGTAATTAATAAGGAAATTCCTAATGAGATATAGCCTCCCATTTCCCAGAGACAACCAAAGATAATCATACTGTGGAAACATTTAAAACATTGCATGTCATTGTTTTCTCTCTAGGCAAACATGGGGATTTAGGAAAAGCTTCCTGTTGACAATTTTGGCACTCATCTAAAAAACGAAAACACTAGAATTCTGTCAATATTTCAACCTAGCAAACTGTCTATTGTTTTGGCATTAAATAAAGTAGAGAAACAGCCGGGATGGTAATGTCACAGGATGGTGAAATGTCACCATTATCTTATGGCAATTTCCACAACATCCTTGAGTGCAAGATTTTTTTTTCTCCTACAATGAAGTTTGAACATAGCACTTATTTCCTGGGATCGGTTTAGAAGTTACTGCACCTATACTGGCAGATGAGTGAGCTAGAAGAAGGGAGAGAAAGAGAGAGACTGAGAAGTTGAGAGAGAGACCATGATTGCAGGCATAAACTGATTGTGCTTTTTTAATTATCTTGAACCTAATGAAGTGTTCACTTTAAGTTGGGAACTTTCCTGCACTAATTACCTTACTTGAGAATTTAATAAAAGCTACCATAACATGATCAGACACCTTTCTAAGTAACTAAATTACTTATGTATAAGTAATTACTTTCCTACTTTTGCAGCTATAAGGTAAGTGGACTCAAAACAAAAGAAAATGCACATCAGCTCAAAATCTTATTTCCCTCAACATGAATTGCAAGTGCAAATTTTGAGATCCTACTAACTTAGGATCTTACAACCTAAAACCATAAAGTTTTAGTAAAACTGCTAATTGTGACAAGTTACAGCAATTTTCAGAGTTTTTTAAAATATAATATTTCTGGTAAAAAGAAACTGAGAACTAAAAAAATTACATGTAAATCCTCAAGCTTTTCATTTACCTCAAAAAAGAGATGTTCCTTTTGTTGAAAAACAAAACCTTTTTTTAACCTCAAATTTAAAAACCAAAAAAAGAAAATACAGGCTCGTAAAATTATAAAAATCAAATTTAAAATTTGAAACAGCAGAGACTTCCCTGGCGGTCCAGTGGTTAAGACTCTGCGCTTCCACTGCAGGGGGTACAGGTTCCATCCCTGGTCCGGGAACTAATGTCACATGGTGAGGCCAAAAAAAAAAAAAAAAAAAAATTGAAACAGCAAAGTAACAAAATATTTACATAACAAACACATTAGGTTCTTAAAACAGGGAAAACAAAACTGGATTCCATCAGGAAGTGAATAAAATTACTTACTTCTCCTACTATTTAGCAAGAGACAAAGCCTTTCCCTACAAATAGATGATCTATGAGTTGAAAAGACTCCCTCTCCAAAAAAAAAAAAAAAAAAAAAGAGCTCTAAAAAAGCTCTAAAAAACCAAGTTGACTGTTTCAAAAACCATTCTAAACCTCACTGCAGATAGTTCATGGTACAGTATCATATTTACATTTCCTTGTATTTTCTTATTTCCCTTCTTCTACAGAAAAACTAGATTACAGCGCTCGTCCTTCTAGGGGACTAGAATGTCAGGCAGTACTATAGCGCGAGCTCAGTGATCAAGTCCAGTTTCAGTTTGGTGCTTCTGTCTCTAACAACTGTGTTTCTAGTGGATGATGCTCGCTACAGCTGGGAGGCCAAGCCACTGCCAAGTGCCTCAAGCTGAGAAGCAGCGAACCAACAGCTGGCGGCGGCCAAAGCGCGCAGCTGGAGGAGCCAGGCGCACCCGCCGCTTTTCCTCCAACTCGGCCCTGAAATCTCCGAGCCCCGTCGCTCTGCTAAAAGGACAGAGGAGCCCTCCCAGCTTGGAGACAATCGCGCAGACCAACAACAAAAGTGCCCTTCGGGAAACACTGCACCTCATGCAATTCTCTGCACTCGGGGACCACTCAGTAATAGACCACAGGTGCCTGGGAGGCATTTCTCTTCCAGGGAGGTTGCAGCAGCACGTGCGGACTCTCATCAGTTCCTGCGAGGCAGGAAGGCAAGCAACCTCCCTTTTGCAGATAAGAGAGCTAGTGTACCGAGCAGCCCCATCACGGGGACTGGGGACAGATCCAGAACCCATTTCATATGGCACAGGTCTCTGGATTGTCCTGAAGGGAAAGCTACCCCCTTTAGAAATTGTGGGAGGGGGGAAAATACATATATATATATATACATACACACATATATACACACACACACACACACACACACACACACACACACATCAATATGTGTGTGTGTGCATATATGTAATTTCCTCATTCCCCCAAACTCTTTCCCAGATTTGCTACCATAAACATACCAAAAGGTTGAAAACAGAGAAGATGGAATTAGAAAAAATCAAGAACTAAAAGAAAATATTTATTGTGTAATGTAGCTGCTTCCCTGCCCCTGCCTCCATTTGCATGTTAATTTTAATGTAGTTTTTAGATTAGCTATGGTTGGCAGTAATATCACCCACCCGGCTCATGCAGTATTTACTACTTGTACTCCAAAACCTCAGTAAAAATTAGTCTTGTAACCTTTCCTAGGAATTTATTTAATAGTCCCTGAAATAGTGTGTTGGCTACCTTGGACTCCATGATTAACTTGACTTCAAGGCATGAAATTTATTTGTGTTTTGGGGGCATCAGGGTAACTGAAACAGGCTCACAAATCCATAAGCTCCCAAAGCATTAGTTGCAGAGGAAAGATGTCATTATATATTTTTAATGTATGTAGAAACTATTATCATGAATTTTAAAAATGAATTCATTTTCAAGTGTCACTAAATTCATAGTGGCTCTTTGTCATCATATATTTTTCAAGTGATGCATTCTAAAAATATAATTACTCTCATGTGGAACTGTGGGCCGGATTTAATGCCACACTTCTAATGGAATATAATGGAAATGATGATTTGTGAATTCTGAGACAAAACTACTTAACTTTAACCTAGCATTGCCCAGTCAGAAACTGGTGAATTTGCCTCCCTGGCATCCCTTCTCCCTTTTCTGGATACAAAACCATAACTTTTGATGATTCTCTCAGGGTATTGCTACATGTTTTGGATAGGGCAGAATATATGCCCTCCCACCAGCTGGGATGGGCTTGTACCCCAGGCCTAGCCAATCAGAGCACCCTATCCCAATAGCCTGCAAGTGATTGGTGCAGTGAAAGTCACATGACCCAGGACAGACTAATCAATCTCTTCCCTAAGACTTGATATGGGAATCCTGGAAGAAAGAAAGAGTCTCTTCTTCTTTTGGGATCACAAATTATAAGCCATAGATAAGTCTGGTTTCCAGAGCCCATTTTATCCTGGTTTCATGGAAAGAAATTGCCTGACAAATCCAGTACAGAGAGCAGAGAGCAGGGGAGCAAAGCCAAAAGAAGGAGTAATAGAAAGGCTTAGTGGGTGACACCATTTAAGCACCTGTTGCTGGATCTGTCCCCACTGGACTTAAAGTTATGTGATCAATTCATTCATTTTTTGCTTGAATTACTCTAAGTTGATTTTCTGTCCGCAGTGGAAGCCTTGCCTAATACTAGAGGTAAAAAACAGTGTTTGTCACTGAAATGGCCTCATTAAAAAAAAAAAAATTGCTCAAAAATTGAAAAAAATATTGATGATCAACGCACCACAGCATTTTCACAGTTATCCACCTCCTTCTTCTTAAGCTTTTTCTTTCCCTGATTGCCATGATAGCACACTCTCTTCATTCTTCTCCTAAATCTATGACCATTCCTTCTCTGTCTACCCACTTGTCCCTGAAGTGTGAATGCTCTACGTTTCTCTTCTCAGCTGCTTCTCTTCTCTATATACTTCCTCACCTAATTTCACCCATTTATATCTAGTAGACATGATGAATTGGCCCTCAGCATTCATTCCAACCTCTTCCTAGAGAGCCCACCCTTCCACAGAAGCCGGAAAGATAAAGACCACAGTTTCCGGACTCCCTTACAACAAGAATTCTGAATCTACACTAGGTTCTCCCAGTCTGATGTACTCCAGTGAAATATTTGGAAGACAAAAGTGAAGTAGGGCCTAGTTTCCTATTGTTTTTGCTGTTGCTGTTGGCAAAGAGGGGTGTGGCAGTATGGGGGTTTCAGCAGTGGTGTCCCTGTGGGAAATCAGTGACGCCGTGGTATATGGAGAGCTGGGGCAGTCGTGGTTGTGGCGACCTCCTGCTCCCAGGACTGCAGCCACACTGCATATTCTTGAACTCCAAAGCATCAGTGGCAGCCTCCTGATGCCTCACCACCATCCTCTTGGGACCAGATGGACAGTCTGGTGCTGGATATCATTTCTGGAAGCCCACACCTCTCCAGCCCTTCCAATGCTTTTGCAATTCTAGAAAAAACTAGAGGGAGTGTTTGCCACCCAATTTCTCCAGAACTTTCCCCACTGACAACACAGTAAAATAAAACACCTTGTGAATAGCCCATAAGGCTGTGCATTATATAGCCACTACTTCCCAGGCCAGCCTCCTCTCCTGCCCGATTCCTCTCTACCCCTTCACACACTGACAAGCCAGCCCTCCCTATGCCTCTATTATTTGCGTATGATCCTCTGTTTTCTGGCACCTCCCTCTCCTTCTTGATTGCCTGAGAAATGTCTGTGCAGACTTCAGAGACTCCTCCAGAGAAATTAGGCATCTGTTTGTAGGCACCACAGGACTCTATGTTCAACACTTTTAGAACAATCATATTGGTATATTATAATTTTTGTTTTCATGTTTATCTTTCTACTATCATTGAAATTCGTTGAGGGGATGAGTAGTGAATTTTTCTCAGTTTCCCAAGCCTATCATATTATACAATACTTAAATGAATGGAATGGGAATTAAAACCTCCCTCAATTTATGAAATGCTGTAGAGGCTTAAATACATTTCCTTTCAGCTCCATCTCCTGGGAGAAATAAGATCAGAAATAAAACCTTTTCACTTTGAAAAGACAGTACATACACATGAAAACTTTATTAATATCACTCCTTAAATAGCTTCAAGAAAGCCCTCCAACAGAGCCAGCATTACTATAAGTCACGTAAAGCCAAGGACACTTCAACTATTTCCTCAAACCCACACTACCTGGATTCTTCCCCATAACCCAGTCAGCTTTTCCATTCTCTTCCTTAGTTCATGGAAAGGAGACAGCCTACTGTGACAATCTGTCTCTTCTGTTATCCTCAGTGTTTTCTACTTTGTGTGCTCAAATAACTTACAGAATTCTTTTTTAAACCAGATTTAAATGGAGGTGTCCCACATTTGATAACTAGGAGTAAGATGGTGGGCACAGGGAACTCTTAACAAACTTAATAAAAATTAATTTAGTGCAACTACCAGACATCACTTTAGTAAGAGTATTCTTTTCCATACTTGGAGAAGAGTTAAAGCTTACTTGTTAGTGCACAAGTTCAAATGGAAAGAAACAGTGATGTCAGCAGGGCTGCCACACTATTACGGTATATTATGGGTATTTGAACCCTGGTTCACAGACTTTCAGTAAATGAATAGAAGACAGCTGCCCTTACTGATCCTAAATACTTAGAAGGGAGAAAATACCACATGCCAAACAGGAATTGGACTTAGTGGAAGACATTTAAACCTCTTTAAGGAAGAAAGAAAATGTCTGAAGCAAAATCTGTAAGCCCCAGAGGTCCTCAGGGCCAGGAAATACTTAAAACTTCCATCCTCTGAAAGGTACCAAGTGAACAAGGCCATCACCTAAGGCAGTTATTATTGTTGAATCTGTACTTTCTGTCTTCTTCATGCCACTGTCATACTCCTGTTTGCCAATATTGACCCAACATTGCTATAGGAAAAAAAAAAAGTCTTTGTTTCCAGATTTTAATTTCCGAGGTAGGCTAACTGCATTCCTTGGTCATGACTGATGGAAGGAGAATGGTGTGATTCAGTCCTTTGCAGTGGTTTCTATGACTTATCTGGTGACCAAGTCTGGAGCTAGCAGGATTTAGCATTAGCCCTTTTAATCTCAGTTGGAAATGCTGTTTAGGGACATCAGATTCCTGGCACACACACAACAAGAACACACAAAGAAAAGAAAAACAAACTAACAAACCAGAAAATCCTATTAGGAGGCACAGATAAGGAATTTTAGAGCAGAGGTGAAGGTTACTTACAACTTTCCCTGTGAGTTCCTTACATTTACCTACCAGGGTATTATTTTCATTTCTTCTACAGGTTGTATGACCTCCAAGAAATTAATTTAATATATGGATTTACCCTTCACCCCAACCCTCAAGCAAATCAGAATTGCCAAAGTTATTTGGGAAGCAATTACTTTTGTTTTTTTAACAAGGGCTCTTTATTTTCCAAGGAAAATAAGTTTCTTCAAATTACAGATTTCATTAGTGAGTTAAAATGTAATGCGTATCTTTTATCTAGTTCTTCAAGTGTGGTCCCTGAACAAGCAACAGCAACCCATCACCAGGAACTTGTTAGAAATGCCAAATTTAAGCCTCACCCCAGACCCATGAAATCATAAACTGGGAGGGTGGGCCCAGCAATCTGCATCTTAACAAGTCCTCCAGGTGATTCTGATGCATGTTAAAGTTTGAGAATCACAGATCCCAAGATAAATATTTTATGGATGGAAATAAGAATTGAAGAGAGAATGAGCTGCCTAACTGCTTAATGCTACAAACACTCCCAGTGACAATGGTTCAAAAGCACTCATGCTGCTATGTCACATTTATCAATTTCCTAAATGCTATTGCTATAGTCATAGGAATTCTATATCCATGTTGGAAGAAAGCTGGAAAGGAAAGAGGTTGAACACTGAATTACTAAAGCTACATATTTGGGGGATAAAGATTTGGGAGATTCTGGGCCCTATGTTTTACCATCAGGATTATCTCCCAGGATCAGTAGGAAGGAATCAAGGCAGAGCTTTGTTTTGGTGTGTGTAAAAAAGAGATCCACTTTGACCTTGAAAACCCATGAAAGTCACTTCCGAGTGAGAGCCTAGAACAGTATCTTAGCTTCCTGCTTTTGCTGAGGCCAGTCATGATCCTCTCTAGGGTTCCAGGTCTAAGAGCAGGAGACAGCCCCCCTTCTCTTGGCAATAGCATGCTTACTTCTTTGGGGAACTCTTCCCTTCTTCATTTCATCCTGGGGTTAATAACAATGGCTTTTCTCTCCCTTTTGTTCACCTGGACAGATAGATGACTCAGGACTACCCAGAGTCCTTCACTAGGATTATTAGATACTGAAGTAAACAGAACAGAGAAACACTTTGTTTTTCCTTTTGAGATGCTCAGCTGGGGTGTTGTAAGCCTGGAGCTGCCAGCTGCCATGTTTCTTGCTACTATTTGCTCTCAGTGAGAAAAAGGCCATCACAGAGAGATAAGCCAAGATAAGAGTGTCATAGTGGTGATGGGGCCCCTAGGGTCTCATATGCTAACAATGATTTAGTCAGCTCTTCAGATCCTAGGTTTTACCCTCCTTCTAGGTCACCCTTTCTTAGCTAGCTTAGTTCATTTTCTGTCACTTGCAACTGAGAGTCCTGACTACTATAGCATAGTATGAATGATGGAAAAGACTTAAAGATTTAAGTATATTGCCCTAGGTACATGCTTAGTAACCAGAAAAGACAGGATGCCTAGCTCTTCATAGTTAATGTCCAATATATTTTCACTATATCACAGTGAGTTATTATCTTTAAAAAGAAGACTAGGGTTTGTTGAAGTAAATGCATTATGTGGTGACTCGGTTTTCAAATTATATATTGAAACAAAACACAAAAAGTGTGGACCATAAAAGAAAATAATGTTAAATTGGACTTCGTTAAAATTAAGAACTTCTATTCATCAAAAGAAAACACAAATATATTCACACATTTGTCAGAGTACGTAAAGACAGATCAATAACAAAAAGACAATTAATGGCTAAAATACTTGAATAGGATTTCATAAAAGAGGCTTCAAAAAGCCCCATAATTATATGGAAAGGTACTCAACAACATTATTTATCAGGGAAATGAAGACTAAAACTATAATGAGATACTACCAGACATTCACCAAAATGACTAAAATTAAAAACACTGACAATATCACATATTGGCACAAATATAGAGGAACTAGGGCTCTCATACATTGCTGGTGGGAAGGAAAATTAGTACCACCTCTTTGGAAAAACATTTGGCAGCAAGTGCTAAAGCTAAATCATGTCTACCTCATGAATGTGCAATCCTAATTCCAGCCATATCTACCAAGTAAAGAATGAGTACATATGTCCATCAGAAATCACAGCAGACATTCATAAACTGGAAAAATGAAAATAAAATAAATACCCATCAAGATGAGAATAATATCAGTAGAATACTACACAGCAATAAAAAAACAGGCGAACCAAGCTGTGGTGAGGGAACTAAGAATGGTGATGAAACCAAGAGGGACCCTGTGGGGCCCTCCCGAGTACAAAAGCCTTTCTGTGTCCCCTTTTTCTCATTTGTAGGAAAAAGATTTCGCCCTCCTAGACCTTCCCTGAGTACCAAAGTGCAGTTTCAGGCAGTTACTAATTAGCAGAGTGAGGGAATGCAGAAACAAAGGAAAGGCAGTCAAAAAATAACAGTGTAGCCATGGGGCAAGGTCCTGGGTCCTCCTCAAAGGATATACATAACAATTTGATACATATCTCTGAGTTTTTCTACAGGTACCAGAAAACTGATGACTGAGGTTCCTGGAGCACCACCCCATTACCTCACCACCAGCCACTCAGAAGAAAGTCTCACACACACACACACACACACACACACACACACATACACACACACATCCTGTGGCTCTCCCCCCAAATTTGCTTTTAAAAACTGTTTCCTGAGGAGTTTGGGCTTTTTGAGCATAAGCTGCCCATTCTCCTTGCTTGGCCCTTGCAATAAACCCTTCTCTGCTCCAAATTCCAACATTTTTTTATTTGGCCTCACTGTGCATTGGGTACAAGAACTTGGGTTTGACAGCAGTGGTAACCTCTGAATGGAGGAAAACTAACTGGAAAGAAACAAGAGGGAATTTTTTTTTAAATCTTGCTTTATATCTTAGTCCAGGCAGTAGCTACACAAGTATATACATATGTAAAATTTCACTGAATTGTGTATGTAAGAGTTATATACTTTCCTGTCTGTGCACTATACCTCATCTAAGGGGAGGGGGGAAAAGAATATATTAAGAAAATGCTACAAACATATCCTAATTCTCCATGTTTTATAATTTTAAAAGCATTCCTCAAAGATTCCAGAACACAGGAGCCCAAAAGGGAATAGAATTGAGATCATTTCTAATGGAGGGTCTGTGTGATACAACTGTGAAGCTCACATCTTTGCCTGGCTAAGTTGTGAAACACAAAAGAGTTTAGGAAATATCTGAGTATATTTCAGAGTTGTGTGGTGACAAGACGTGATAAACTGAGGAGAAGAAAAAATTTACACATTGTTAAATCACCTTTCTTGAGCCACAAAATCCCCCTAAGTTGAATTTATACTCTCCTTAGAAATAGGGGAAAATAAAACTCATCTCATCCAGCCTTATAAGTCCTCCTTATGAACTATATATACTGGTGAACTCTGTTTTGAGGAATACTGTGTTATTAAATTACTATTTAATTGTACAAATATATCTACCTCTTCCAAAAGCACGCTCAAATAACATTTTCTCTGTATTTTCAAATTACCTTAGAATAATCCATAAATGGCAGAGCATTAGTAAACTAGCATATACAGCAGTCTTATTATTTCTAGCTAATCATTAAAGTACAATAAACATGACAAAAAGCATGTCTAGATAAATATACACGCTCACAAATAATATCCAATCTCTTTCCAAACCTCCTGCGTGCTGACCTTATCAACCCAATTAGATGGTTACCCATTTCCAAAGCAAAGTTAAAGACAGTAAACAAATCATTGAGAAAAATGAGCAAAGGTTAGCTTCCCGGAGAATTGTTCTTACAATAAGTGTATGATTTTTGTCAATTTGTTTTGAGAAGTGACAAGTGCTACTGGAATAATCTGATCTATGCTTGTTTCACTGACGTAATCTAGTGGCTGCTGTTGAATATAACATTTCAGAACTGGAAGGAGCTTTAGGAATAATTTAATTCTTCTTCCTCATCCAAGAAGTGAGAAAACTGAGGCCAGAGAGCTTTAATTACTTGCCCGAGTCAAGGTACACCTAAGTTTCTTTACAAATGTAATTTAGAATCTGTGAGCTCTAAAGTCTAAATGAAAAAATAAATATATTTCACAAGGGAAATTTTAGTTTGCAAAGTGTAAGGAACTTACCATTTCTAGTCCTTCTCCATTGATACATTGGCACGGTCCTTAAGTTAACATCATGAAATACAGACCAGTGATTCTACACCTCAAAAATAATGAGAGTCTAAACTAAAGCAGGGGCTCTGGAAATGGCAAAGAAAGGATATTTTAAAAATATAAGTCATGGAGGAGGATGACTCCTCAGTTCCCTGGTTGATGGGATATTGTGATAGTCTTCAATCTTACTTCCTACCTACATTCATCCATTTTTCTAAATCATTTTCAGAATGATCTTCCAATACAATCCTCATTGCCTACCTTAATCGAGTTCCCTGGAGGCAAATTCTGACACTAAGTGTCATATGAGAGTCATCTATGAGTAAGAGTGGAAAATCAAGGAAGCAGGAAGAGGAACAGGGAAAGGAAGGAGGTCAGGCAGGCTGCAAGATAAAAGCATATCCACAGAGGGTAACACTGCTTCACAAATGCAAGGCCCTCTGGAGACAGTGGAAGTCAGGCCACTCAAAGTGTGTTTGTAGATCCCTGGGGTCTAAGAACCATGCATTACTGGTGTATGATGAGATAAGGTGCTTGCAGGTAAGTCACTAAGCCCACTGTTTATTTCAGCTGACATTGCTTTCAAAGAACTCTTTCTTTACGAAGGAAGCAGTGTGTAGGTTTACGTTCTGCCACAAGTTCACCCTCTCCTGAATGGTAAGAAGTCTGTGGAAAAATCACACCTCAGAATTGTCCTGATCAGGGGGGAGGAAGCAGAATTATTTACATACCATCACCATCAATCAGTGCTTAAGGACTGTGCTCTGGGGATGTGAAGTGAAAATTCCCAGGCATTTCCACATCTTGGCAAGGGGAGGGAGGAGCTCAAGCAGCCTGACAGCAGCTTGTCCACAAGGAGATACATGTGATAGAGGTTTGCTGGGAGTAATACTACATGGGTATATGTGAAAGGTAAAGGACTCCAAGGTGATGAGTGAAGAACACAGACATCATTTGCTAAATTGCCTAGAAAGTCCACACTTTGTCTTAGAGCATGATGCCTTGCTACATCTGCTCTCCATCTTTTCAGTTTCATCTCTAATTATAACCTATCCCCTTCTACCTCACTCTACACCAGTGGTTTTCAATTTTGCTTACACATTGGGATCACCTGGGAGGTTTTTAGACCTACTGATGCCTGAGCTCTACACCCAGATGTTCTGGGTTTATTGGTCTACATTGGGTTTTTTAAATTCACCCTTAGGTGATACTCTTGTGCAGCCAAGATTGAGAACCACTGCTCTAAGCTTTTTTATTAAACTACTTGCAATTCCATGAGTTTGACATTGCGAGGCTTTGCTTGCCATGCCATGAACACTGCAGAAAAAATCCTTCCCCATCTTTGCCTTTTGAAATCCAATTGACATTTAAAATGCTATTCGTTCTTCAAGGTTCAATTCAACTGCCATTTTCTCAATTACAAGGGTTAAGAAACACATGATCAAAGTGTTCAAAATACTTAGCACCCAACCAAAGTATGGTGAAATGTCCTTTTATACGTTACTGGTAGATATACACAAAAATTTCACCACTTAGGTGAAAAACCTTTATGTACAACTCCGTTTAGGTTGTATCCTAAATGTCCATCACTAACAAAACAGTTACATAAACCATGTCATAGTCCTACAATGAAATATAACAATTGAAAATGATACTTTAAAAGAATTTTTAATAGTCTGGGGAACTATTTATACTGTCACCAATCAACCATACATACATATAATCAGTTTATAAAATCTCATATATGAAACATTATTATCTACTTTCAAAAATGTATGAAAGATTGGAAAATAGACCAAAAAAGAAATAAATCAACAATTATTCCAAATGATGGGACTATTAATACAAAAATAATATCATTAAAATTACCTACAATGACTGTTTTGACTTATTAAAAAATTAGTACATTCCCCATTAATATTTCCCCATTCTGTATTAATTTCTCTCATCAATTTTAACATATCTTTTGTTTATATCTCTCTTGTGACCCTTGGATTATACCTTGTATTTTTTATTGAGGTATCATTTATCAACAGTGAAATCTTCAGAACGTAAGTGCGTTGCCGAATTGCTTTTTACAAATTTGTCAGAAGAGTTTCATTACCCAGAAAGCTTTTTTATAGCCATCCCTAGTCAATCTACCTCCCACCCTGTGAGAAGCAACCACTGATCTGATTTATATCACCTTAGGCAAGTTTTGCCTATTCTAGAATTGCATATAAATGGAATCATACATTGTGGACTTTTTCCTCTCTTACTTAGAATAATATTTTTGTGATTTATTAATATTTTTGCATTTATCAGTAGCTGGTTCCTTTCTATTGCTGAGTCGAATCCAGTGTGAATACACCAGCTTGTTTATCCAGACTCCTGTTGACGAACATCTGGGCTGTTTCCAGTTTGAATATTGTAAATAAACTCCTACGAACATTCTTGTATAATGTTTTTGTGGATGTTTGTTTTTATTTCTCTGGGATAAATACCTACATGGCAGATGGCCTCCAAGATGGTACCCAATGATCCTTGCTTCCTCGTATCCAACCTCTTGTGTAGTCACACCCCACCTATACACATTTACACCACCCACTGAATAGGGCTACTCTATGCAATCAATAAGATATTGCAAAAATGTATGGAGTACCACTTTTAAGACTAGGTCATACAAGCTGTCTCCTTGATCTCAGATCATTCACTCTGGAAGGACACCAGCTTCCAGGAGGACACTCAAGCAGCAATACGGTGGGATCCAAGGGGTAAGGAACTGAAGTCGCTCGCCAGCCACCATCCTCAACTTGTCAGTCATGTGAGTATGCCACATTCGAAACAGAGCCTCCAGCCCCGTCCAGCCTTCAGGTGACTGTGGTTCTGGCTGTAGTAACTGAAACCTCATGAGAGACCCTGAGGCAAACCACCCAACTAAGCCCACTCTGAATTCCTGACCCTCAGAAACTGTATGAGATGATAAGTGTTTATTGTTGTTTAAGTCATTAAGTTGTGGTAATTTGTGAAATGGATAATGGATACAATCTAGAAGTGGAATTTTTGGATCATAAGATATATTTATATTTAACTTTTTAAGGGATACTGAGAGTTTTCCAAAGTGGTTGTGCCATTTTACACTTGCAGAGTTACAGTTGTTCCATATCTTTGCCAATATTTGGTATCATCAGTCTTATTTGTTTTAGCCATTTTAGTAGGTATGCAGTGGCATTTCATCGGGGTTTTAATTTAGATTTCACTCATATCAAATTACATTGAGCATTTCATATGCTTTACTGTGTGCCTTATATTTTATGTATTGTTTTTTTTCTTCCAATTTCATTGAGATATGATTGACATAGGGTACCATATAAGTTTGAGGTACATAGCATAATGATTTGACTTACATACATCATGAAATGATTATCACACTAAGTTTAGTGAACATCATGAAATGATTATCACAATAAGTTTATTTTTATAGATACAAAAGAAAAGAAAAAGAAAAAAAGCATTTTATGTATTGTTTATGCTCCTTTCACAAGACCAGAGAGGCATCTACCATGGAGCTTGGTTCCAATCAGGGGTGTGGTTCTAAACACTAATTTGTTCATTAGTGACCAAATGAGCAGGTTTTTCCCATCAAAACTTAGGAACAGAGATAACCCAGAGCTGTTTCAAACAAAGGAGTTGTAAATTGTACAAGATAATTGTATAGCTCAATTACTAGGTAGTAGAAATTTATAATGTGATTTTAAAAGCTTCCCTTCCTTTAATTTCCTAAGAGAAAAATGTGTCACACTTCTCCTTTCTTATTTATTGAGATTTTTCTTGCTCAGTGCACCTGGCATTGCACTGAAAGTCTTACAGGATTAGATGGAAATAGAGTGACCCTCTTAGGCAGAACATTGAGGCAACAGGGAGACATAAGTTAAATTAGTAAAATCGACACATGATAAATTAAATTTGCTATCTGAAGAAACAACCCTTAAGAGACATTATGTTACAAAGCCAGAAACAGGCAGTACATAAGCATGACCTAATTAACAGTATAAACATATCTGTAGATTAAACTTGCCATTACTGGTGGAATGGTCTCATTAGAAGGAGATACAATGCAACCAGGGAGCCAGAATTTTCTATAATTTATTTAGTATGTATAGAAGAGAACAATGCTGACTGGGGGTCAGAGGACAGCATGAGAATTCTAATCACTAAAGAGGTGTCCTCTATTGTGGGAAAGACGTGGGGCATCAGTTGTGTCACCATGGCCTAAATAATAGAACTTCTCCTTTTACCTTTGTTCAGACCCATGATAACCAAATAGCCTGATGACTAATTCAGCTTCTCAGCAAGACTATACACTGGAGCAGACCCGAGTGTTCTGATTGCAACAAAAAAAACAGTTCCCACTGTAAAGAATAAATGGACGCAGGAAGAGATGTGCTAATCAGATAATGAGCATATTCTAATGGGCTTGCCAGTAGTGTTTCACATATTTAATTAATATGACGGATATTGATTTCACAAGTTGCAGCTGTGCTAAAAAAAACTGGTTTCATTTTTCTATGATGACTTAAATCCTATCTTAAACCCTATTTTTCCTAGTGGCAAATAACCAACTTAGTCACTTCAAGATATTTTTCAGTCAAATCATGGTTTCTTCTGTCATATGAGGATTTTCCCAGTGATATCAAGGTTCCCCTATGTGTGTTTATTTAAGACTTGGAGAATGGGTGGCGGGCAGGGCCACCATGATTTATAATTCTAAAAACCCAATTGTGAACATATAAATGTTTGCTTTTTTTTTTTTTTTTTGCGGTACGCAGGCCTCTCACTATTGTGGCCTCTCCCATTGCGGAGCACAGGCTCCAGACGCGCAGGCTCAGCGGCCATGGCTCTCGGACCCAGCCGCTCCGCGGCATGTGGGATCTTCCCGGATCGGGGCACGAACCCACGTCCCCTGCATCGGCAGGAGGACTCTCAACCACTGTGCCACCAGGGAAGCCCCTAAATGTTTGCTTCTTGCTCAACCTTTGTCCCTGTTAATGTTCACTGCAAATGAGTAAATGAATGGGTTTTTTCTGTCAATACTGAGGAATAAAAGTCCCGCCTCATGAGGTCTTTTGAAGGTAGGGACTGCATTATCATCTCCACACAGGTCAGCCTGTAAATCCAAAAGGCTTCTTCAGGTCAAAGTTAGACGATTCAACCACCTGCTTCTATGTAATTCTAAGGGCATATGAAGAGGTATGTACTGGTTATCTACTGTGATGGAGCAAACCACCCACAACTTAATGGCTTACAACAATAATCATTTTATTATGTTTATGACATGTGGGTCAGATCTTCAAGGGCTGGGCAGGTTGTTTCTTCTGCCTCCCCTAGGATCATTTGGTGCTGTACGGCTGGTGTCTGGACAGGCTGGAAGTCCAAGATAGTTTCACTCACACGCCTGTTGCCTTGGTGGAAAGAGATGGCAGACTGGGCTTAGCTGGGCCACTTTCCCTATCCAAGTAGTCTCAAGACTTCTCTAAATAGGCTTTCCAGAAAGATGATCAGACTTCATACAACTGGCTTTCCCCTGAGGGAAAATTCTAAGAGATCCAAGTGAAAGCTGCAAAACTTCCTATTACCTGGTCCTAAAACTCACAGAAGGGGCTTCCCTGGTGGCGCAGTGGTTGAGAGTCCGCCTGCCGATGCAGGGGACACGGGTTCGTGCCCCGGTCCGGGAAGATCCCACATGCCGCGGAGCGGCTGGGCCCGTGAGCCATGGCCGCTGAGCCTGCGCGTCCGGAGCCTGTGCTCCGCAACGGGAGAGGCCACAACAGTGAGAGGTCTGCGTACCACAAAAAAAAAAACCTCACAGAAGGCATTTGGCGCCACCAGAGCTCCCACGATCCAAGCACTCATACCACCTTTGTGCCCTGTCCTCACTGGGGCACACCCAAGAGCTCCAAGGCAGCCTTAGGACCAGACTCCTGGGGGGAACCACATGCAGAGGTGGGGATAAAACCAAAGCTGAACCCCAGGGCTGGAGCGACTAGGAAGAAGATCGAAAATCTTTCCATCAGCTGTACAAGCTGCAGGTTAAATCCCCACAATCAGCTAGGTAGACCCTGCATCTATGGAATATCTGAGTAGAAAATGAGTGTTCCCACAAATGAAATCATTCCAGCTCTGGGAGCTGTGGACTTTGGGGACAAGCACATGCAGAAATTGGGCCAGATCAGAGCCTGAGTGGTCCCCACAGGGCTCACAGCAGGTCCAGAGACCAGCCTAGAGGCAGAGGAGAGCCTCTTAGGGAGGTGGAGGTGAGCTGTGGCTCATGGTGCATGCAAGGACACTTTCAGCTGAGACCCCAGGGAAATATCATTATTACTATTAATTTTACTACGTTTTGATTCATTCTGTTGTTGGTCCTTGTATTTTTTCTTTCTTTCTTTTTTTGTTTTTTGTTGTTTTAGTATTTTTTTTTTTTTTAGTCTTTTGGGACCTTCGTGTTCTATAATATAATTTTATTTTTTTAATATACTTCTATTTTTACTTTCATTTTCTGTTGTTCTGTGTTCTTTTTCCCTTTTTCTTTTCTTCTTCTTTTTCTTTAATATATTTATTATTATTTTTTATATTTCTATTTTGCTTTTCTGTTGTCCTGTGTTTTATCCCTTTTTAATTTTATTATTTTTTTAAAATCATTTTTATTAGTTTGCTCTGTTTCCTTGCTTTATTCTTCAGTTGGCACACTGCTTTGGTTTTGTTTTTAGGTTTTGTGTTTTTGTTAGTTTTGATCCTAATCGATTTTGTTTTTTGGGTTCTTCTATTTGTCTGGTTGTTCTTTTCTTTTCATTTTATTTGGTTCTGTGTTTGTTTCTTGTGTGTGTGTGTGTGTGTGTGTGTGTGTGTGTGTGTGTCCTTGTTGCTGTTTTTGTTTGTTTAATTTTGTTTTTACCATTTCTCTGGGGTTTTGTCTTTCTTTTTTCTTTAATATATTTCCTATTTTATTTTTTCAATATTTCTATCTTTACGTTGCTTTTCTGTTGTTCTGTCTCCTTTCCCCTTTCTCTTTTTCTTTTTTTTTAAAATCACTTTAGTCAGTTTGTTTTGTTTCTTTGCTTCATTCTTCAGTTGGCACTCTGCTTTGGTTTTGTTTTTTGGTTTTGTGTTTTTGTCAGTTTTCTTTTTAATTGTTTGATTTCATTCTTCGGTTCTTTTGTTTGGTAGTTCTCTTGCTTTTTGATTTACTTGGTTCTGTTTTTGTTTCCTTTGTGTGTGTGTGCGGTTCCTTGTTTCTGTTTTTGTTTGTTTGATTTTACTTTTTACCATTTGTCTGGGATTCTATTAGTCTTTTTAATCTTCTTTATTGCCCGGATGAGAGACTTGGGGATCTTGGTTCCTCGACTGGAAGTCAGGCCTGAGGCTCTGGGGTGGGAGCACTGAGTTCAGGACGCTGGACCACTAGAGAATTCCTGGCCCCAGGGAAGATTAATCGCTGAGAGTTCTCACAGATGCCTGTATCTGAATCCAAGACCCAGCTCCACCCAACTGCCAGCAGCTCACAGCGCTGGATGCCTCACACCAAATAACAAACAAGACAGGAACACAAACGCATCCATCAGCAAATAGACTACCTAAAGTCATACTAAGCTCACAGACAGCCCAAAAGACACCACCTGACACAGCCCTGCTCATCAGAGGGAAAAGACTCAGCTCCACCCACAAGTACACAGGCACCAGTCCCTCCCATCAGGAAGCCCAAACAAGCCATTGGACAAACCTCACCACTGGGGGCAGAGAACAGAAGCAAGAGGAACTAAGACCCTGCAGCCTAGGGAAAGGAGACCTCAAACACTGTAAATTAGACAAAATGAGAAAACAGAAAAATATCTTGCAGGCAAATGAGCAAGATAAAAACCCACAAGAACAAATAAATCAAGAGGAAATAGGCAAACTACCTGAAAAATAATTCAGAGTAATGATAGTAAAGATGATTCAAAATCTGAGAATTAGAGTAGAGAAAATATAAGAAACATTTAACAAGGACCTAGAAGAACTAAAGAGCAAACAAACAGTAATGAACAACACAATAACTGAAATTAAAAATACTCTAGAAGAAATCAATAGCAGAATAATTGAGGCAGAAGAACGGATAAGTGGGCTGGAAGACAGAATGGCAGAAATAACTGTCACAGAGCAGAATAAAGAAAAAAGAAGGAAAAGAATGGAGGACAGTCTCAGAGACCTCTGGGACAACATTAAGCACACCAACCTTTAAATTATAGACATCTCAGAAAAAGAAGAAAAAAAGAAAGGTTCTGAGAAAATATTTGAAGAGATTATAGTTGAAAACTTCCCCAACATGGGAAAGGAAATAGTCAAGTCCAGGAATGCAGAGAGTCCCATACAGGATAAACCTAAGGAGAAACATGCCAAGACACATATTAATCAAACTAACAAAAATTAAACACAAAGAAAAAATATTAAAAGCAGCAAAGGAAAAGCAGCAAATAACATACAAGGGAATCCCCATAAGGTTAACAGCTGATCTTTCAGCAGCAACTCTTCAGGCCAGAAGGGAGTGGCAAGATATATTTAAAATAACGAAAGGGGAAAACCTACAACCAAGATTACACTACCCAGCAAGGATCTCATTCAGATTCTATGGAGAAAACAAAAGCTTTACAGATAAGCAAAAGCTAAGAGGATTCAGCACCACCAAACCAGCTTTACAACAAATGCTAAAGGAACTTCTCTAGGCAGGAAACACAAGAAAAGGAAAAGACCTACAAAAGCAAACACAAAACAATTAAGAAAATGGTAATAGGAGCATACATATCAATAATTATCTTAAATGTAAATGGATTAAATGCCCCAACCAAAAGATAGACTGGCTGAATGGATACAAAGACAAGACCTGAGGGACTTCCCTGGTGGCAGAGTGGTTAAGAATTCGCCTCCTAAGGCAGGGGATGCAGTTCAATCCCTGGTCAGGGAACTGGATCCCACATGCATGCTGCAACTGAGAGTTTGCATGCCACAACTAAGGAGCCCACTGGCTGCAACTAAGGAGTCCACCAGCCACAACTAAGACCTGACACAACCAAACATAAATAAATAAAATTAAAAAAAAAAAACAAGACCCATATATACGCTATCTACAAGAGACCCACTTCAACCTAGAGATACATACAGATTGAAAATGAGGGGATGGAAAAAGATATTCCATGAAAATGGAAATCAAAAGAAAGCTGGAATAGCAATACTCATATCAGATAAAATAGACTTTAAAATAAAGATTATTACAAGAGACAAGAAAGGACACTACATAATGATCAAGGGATCAATCCAAGAAGAAGATATAACAACTATAAATATCAATGCACCCAACACAGGAGCACTTCAATACATAAGGCAAATGTTAACAGCCATAAAAGAGGAAACGGACAGTAACACAAAAATAGTACTAGGGGACCTTAACACCCCACTTAAACCAATGGACGGATCACCCAAACAGAAAATAAATAAGGAAAAATAAGCTTTAAATGACACATTAGATGAGATGGACTTAATTGATATTTATAGGACATTCCATCCAGAAACAAGAGAATACACTTTCTTCTCAAAGTGCACACGGAACATTCTCCACGATAGATCACATCTTAGGTCACAAATCAAGCCTCAGTAAATTTAAGAAAACTGAAATCATATCAAGCATCTTTTCCAAACACAATGCTATGAGACTAGATATCAATTACAGGGAAAAAACTGTAAAAAATACAAACACATGGAGGCTAAACAATACACTTCTAAACAACCAAGAGATCACTGAGGAAATCAAAGAGGAAATCAAAAAGTACCTAGAAACAAATGACAATGAAAACACGATGACCCAAAACCTATGGGATGCAGCAAAAGCAGTTCTAAGAAGGAAGTTTATAGCAATACAATCCTACCTCAAGAAACAAGAAAAATCTCAAATAAACAACCTAACCTTACACCTAAAGCAATTAGAGAAAGAAGAATAAAAATACCCAAAACTTAGCATAAGGAAAGAAATCATAAAGATCAATCAGAAATAAATGAAAAAGAAATGAAGGAAACAATAGCAAAGATCAATAAAAATAAAAGCTGGTTCTTTGAGAAGATAAACAAAATTGATAAACCATTAGCCAGACTCATCAGGAAAAAAAGGGAGAAGACTCAAATCAATAATTAAAAATGAAAAAAAAGTAACAACTGACACCACAGTAATAAAAAAGAATCATGAGAGATTACTACAAGCAACTATATGCCAATAAAATGGACAACCTGGAAGAAATGGACAAATTCTTAGAAAAGTACAATCTTCCAAGACTGAACCAGGAAGAAACAGAAAATATAAACAGACCAATCACAAGCACTGACATTGAAACTGTGATTAAAAATTTTCCAACAAACAAAAGCCCAGGACAAGATGGCTTCTCAGACGAATTCTATCAAATACTTAGAGAAGAGCTAACATTTTTCCTTCTCAAACTCTTTCAAAATATAGCAGAAGGAGGAACACTCCCAAACTCATGCTACGAGGCCACCATGACCCTGATGCCAAAACCAAACAAAGTGTCACAAAAAAAGAAAATTACAGGCCATATCAGTGATGAACATAGATGCAAAAATCCTCAACAAAATACTAGCAAACAGAATCCAACAGCACATTAAAGAGATCATACACCATGATCAAGTGGGGATTAGCCCAGGAATGCAAAGATTCTTCAATATATGCAAATCAATCAATGTGATACACCATATTAACAAACTGAAGAATAAAAGCCATATGATAATCTCAATAGATGCAGAAAAACCTTCTGACAATATTCAACACCCATTTATGATAAAAAATCTACAGAAAGTGGGCACAGAGGGAAGGGAACCTATCTCAACATAATAAAATCCATATATGACAAATCCACAGCCAACATCATTCGCAATGGTGAAAAACTGAAAGCATTTCCTCTAAGATCAGGAACAAGACAAGGGTCCCCACTCTCACCAATATTATTCAACATAGTTTTGGAAGTCCTAGCCATGGCAATCAGAGAAGAAAAAGAAATAAAAGGAATCCAAACTGGAAAAGAAGAAGTAAAACTATCACTGTTTGCAGATGACATAATATTATACATAGAAAATCCTAAAGATGCCACCAAAAACCACTAGAGCTAATCAATGAATTTGGTAAAGTTGCAGGATACAATATTAATGCACAGAAATCTCTTGCATTCTTATACACTAACAATGAAAAATCAGAAGGAGAAACTAAGGAAACACTCCCATTTACCACTGCAACAAAAAGAATAAAATACCTAGGAATAAACCTACCTAAGGAAACAAAAGACCTGTCTGCAGAAAACTATAAGACACTGATGAAAGAAATCAAAGATGATACAAACAGATGGACAGATACACCATGTTCTTGGATTGGAAGAATCAACATTGTGAAAATGACTATACTACCCAAAGCAATCTACAGATTCAATGCAACCCTTATCGAACTAGGAATGGGATTTTTCACAAAACTAGAACAAAAAATTTCACAGCTTGTACGGAAACACAGTAGACCCCGAATAGCCAAAGCAATCTTAAGAAAAATGGAGCTGGAGGAATCAGGCTCCTGGACTTTAGACTATACTACAAAGCTACTGTAATCAAGACAGTATGGTACTGGCACAAAAACAGAAATATAGATCAGTGGAAAAGGACAGAGAGCACAGAGATAAACCCATGCACATATGGTCAACTTTTCTTTGACAAAGGAGGCAAGAATATACAATGGAGAAAAGACAACCTCTTCCATAAGTGGTGCTGGGAAAACTGGACAGCTACATGTAAAAGAATGAAATTAGAACACTTCCTAACACCGTACACAAAAATAAACTCAGAATGGTTTAAAGACCTAAATGTAAGGTCAGACACTATAAAACTCTTAGAGGAAAACATAGGCAGAACACTTTATTACATAAATCACAGCAAGATCCTTTTTGACCCACCTCATAGAATAATGGAAAGAAAAACAAAAATATACAAATAGGACCTAATGAAACTTAAAAGCTTTTGCACAGCAAAGGAAACCATAAACAAGACAAAAAGACAACCCTCAGAATGGGAGAAAATATTTGTAAATGAAGCAACTGGCAAAGGATTAATCTCCAAAATTTACAAGCAGCTCATGCAGCTCAATATCAAAATAAACCAAACACCCGAATCCAAGAATGGGTGGAAGACCTAAATAGACATCTCTCTAAAGAAGATATACAGACTGCCAACACACAGATGAAAAGATGCTCAACATCACTAATTATTAGAGAAATGAAAATCAAAACCACATTGAGGTATCATCTCACACTGGTCAGAATGGCCAACATCAAAAAATCTAGAAATAATAAATGCTGGAGAGGGTGTGGAGAAAAGGGAACCATCCTGCACTGTTGGTGGGAATGTAAATTGATACAACCACTATGGAGAACAATAGTATGGAGGTTCCTTTAAAAACTAAAAATAGAAGTACCATATGACCCAGCAATCCCATTACTGGGCATATACCCTGAGAAAACCATAATTCAAAAAGATACATGTACCACAGTGTTCATTGCAGCACTATTTACAATAGCCAGGATACGGAAGCAACTTAAATGTGCATCGACAGATGAATGGATAAAGATGTGACACATATATACAATGGAGTATTACTCAGCCATAAGAATAAACAAAATTGGGTTATGTGTAGTGAGGTGGATGGAACTAGAGTCTGTCATACAAAGTCAGAAAGAGAAAAACAAATACCGTATGCTAACGCATATATACGGAATCTAAAAAAACAGTACTCATGAACCTAGTGACAGGGCAGGAATAGACACGGATATAGAGAACAGACCTGAGGACACAGGGGGGAAGCATATGCTGGGACGAGGTGATAGAGTAGCATCAACATATATACACTACCAGATGAAAAATGGATGGCTAGTAGAAGCTGCTGCATAGCACAGGGAGATCAGCTTGATGCTTTGTGATGACCTAGTGAGGTGGGATAGGGAGGGTGGGAGGGAGATGCAGGAGGGAGGGGATATGGGGATATATGTATCCATATAGCTGATTCACTTTTTTGTACAGCAGAAACAACACAACATTGTAAAGCAATTATACTCCAATAAGGATGAAATAAATAAAACTCACAGAAGCTCACTTCTAGTATGTTCCATTTGTCAACCAAGCCACTAGATTAGCCCACATTCAAGAAGGGAATTAGTCTTTGTTTCTTAATGGGAAGTAGCAAAAAATTTGTGGCCACTTTTAATTTGGGTTCGGGAGGAAAATGGCAAGATTTTTTCAAACTGCTCTGGGGATCATAAGAAACTCAAGCAGTTTAACTCAAACTCTAGTGACCTTGACACACCACAACACGTCATGCTATATTATCATACCTACTCAACTGGTATAATACCATCCCAGCATATGAGGAAATCCCACTTGTGAAACAAGTCACAGCTCCTCACTGCTCTTGGACTTGTATCACCACCTCCTCAGGGTTCAGTTTTGGAGTAGGCTGCAGAGCAGAGAACTTCTTTTCAGGGAATAACTCCATTTCCAGCTTCCCTAGCTCATTTTTCTACCCAAGGCAAGAGAATCTTTATATTTATCCAACAACCAGGACAAACCAGGGCTTGACTGAATGAATTTTCTTACTTGCCTGGTATTTATGATAGGGCTTGAAAATTCAAACTTCAAAGACTATTTAAAAACTGTTTTTCTCTGTGGTCTACTGAAGCCTCCCTTCTCTGAGTCATGGAGACCAAGATCTAGATTGAAGAGGCAAATAGAATTATAGGTAAAAGGGATTGCATGAGGAAAAAATCACCTCATTAATTACTTCAGAATAATTTTTGTCACTTTTATAAATGGGGCTTCTGGCTGTTCCATTAGTCACTCATGAGTTTGTTCAATTCTTTCTCTCAGAGACTTGAGCTGATTAAATCTGGGAGCCATGATAAAAGTGAATCACTAGGCCTGCAAATCTGAGAACCCAACTCCTCACTACATTGAATTCTAACAAGGGCACTCTTTGGGGCTGTACTTCATAATAACAGTAATTAAAAGCTACCTTTTATTTAAGTTGTACCTAACACTGTCCAAATTGCTTCACACATATTACTTTATTTAAATACAATAAAAACTCTATAAGATAGGTCAGATTATTATTTCCATTTTACAGATGAAGGAACTGAGGCACAGAGAGATTAAGCAATTTGCCGGAGGTCATACAGTTAAAGGGGTAGTCTAATCTAGGTAATCTGGCTTTAGAGTTCATGCTCTTAATCACTGTGCTATTGACTCTTCAATGTTTGCTTTAAAACTGCAACAAAATACAGTAAGTGCCCTACATAAAAACCTTCAAGTTGCGAACTTTTAAAGATGCGAACATGCATACCATTAATGTCAGGCATGAGTGAAATTGCAGCTTGCACTCTGTCTCCTACTGCTGATGATCCTTCAGCTCTACCATCCTTCTCTCCCTCCTCCAGTCAGTAAATCTTCTTGCCTGTTCACTCAGTGCCAGCCCCCGTATGTCAGCTGTTGTACTGTACTACTGTACTTTTCAAGGTACTGTACTGTAAGATTAAAAATGTTTTATTTTCTGTGTTTGTTTGTTTTTATGTATTATTTGTGTGAAAAGTATTATAAACCTATTACAGTACAGTACTGTATAGACGATTGTGTTAGTTGGGTACCTAGGCTAACTTTGTTGGACTTACGAACAAAATTGGGCTTACGTACACATTCTTGAAATGGAACTCATTCATACGTAGGGGACTTACTGTATAATTCTATAGTTGTTAACTACTTTCTGACAAAACTTTATTTTTATTATACCAAATTTTGGCTATAGTCATGTATGTTGAGTGAGGTTCTACTTTCAACATTTATTTGCCAAGTGTCTTGCAACATACCAATCAGGAATTTTAATGAACCAGTTATTTGGATGTGAAGGTTGAAAACAGCTTAAAAAACAGTAAATTTAAAATACAATAGAATATATAAAGTTAAAATAGCCTAAATGTAGGTTTTACTTGTTTGAATACAAACTTCAAAATATTTTTAATAACTCAAAGCAGGTGAATATTTTTTGAAAAGAAAAAATAATAACCTATGGATTGACTATTATTACTTTGATTTTTATTGACAGGAAAAGAGTTCTTATAGTGACTATGCTAAGAAATCTCTTTTTTTTTTTTTTCGCAGTATGCGGGCCTCTCACTGCTGTGGCCTCTCCCGTTGCGGAGCACAGGCTCCGGACGCGCAGGCTCAGCGGCCATGGCTCACGGGCCCAGCCGCTCTGCGGCATGTGGGATCCTCCCGGACCAGGGCACAAACCCGTGTCCCCTGCATCAGCAGGCGGACTCTCAACCGCTGTGCCACCAGGGAAGCCCAAGAAATCTCCTTCTTTATATCCCTGTCACATCTGGTGACAGCGAAGGTTAACTTGCTAATCCCCAGTTGTGGACTATAAAAACAAAGTATTAGACTTCAAGAGAGGAGAGCTATAAGAATAAAGTAACAGTGAATCATGCATCCCAACTCACAGCTGCTCAAATAAATATGGTACCCCAGAAAACTCAAAGGAAAGGCCCAGTTGGAATCAACCTTCACAAAATATGTTAGCCTGAATGCACTGTGCCTTGACTCCAAATAGTTTTATAAATATAGAAAGGTACCTTGAAATGCAGCCAATTAATTTTTCAGTTGAGAAAAACCTTCTTTCTTTTAAATACATTTTAAATAATCTTTTTTTATGCTGCAAAGAAAATCATATATAGGCAAAACCTATACAGATACCACTAGCTAGAAGAAATTCTGGCAGGCTGGAATTAGAAGATATAAGGCTGGATGGGCTTCCCAAAACCTGAACATAACTTTAGGAGTGGTACTGATTTTTGGTTCTGTTTTCATTTTCCCCCAAACTGTCTTTATCATCAATGCTATCTGACACTCTCAATCCCACGACATTCTTCCTGTATACTTGGACTTTTATACTGTGTTAAGCTGATTAATTCCAGCCTCACCAACCAAGACTGGAACCAAGATGGCCATCTGTATTACAATAACTTCTAATCATTCTTGGGACTGACCATCTAGTTTTTGACACAAGGAGGTAAAAACATACAAATATATAGATATACGTTGATATACATATACATGTAGCATTATTCATAAACACATCATTACACCTAAACACTTGAGCTTGCAGTCAAAGTTTCTCTGATGAACCACAAGGAAAATATGTTTCCATAATCAGAATTAAAGATTTTAAATGGGACAGTCACCAATCTGTGCTAATAGGCCATATGTCAGTTATTAAATGAGATAATATAAGTGGATATGCTTAATATATGGTTCCCATTCTCTTCCAGTTGTACAGAAAATATAAATATTAAAGAACAGGGAGTAGGTGAAGGGGGATAGTGAAAACTCTTTCACACAATACCAAGGGTGTACCTTTCATTAAGTCGGGGAGTCTATTTTGTTTATTGATGGATCCCTAGCACCTAGACAGTAACTGGCCATAGCAGAATTCAATAAACATATATTGAACGTCTGAATAAATGATTGTGTGGTAGGAAGGAGGGAAAGGGAAAAAGAGGCAGGAAGGAAGTCAGTCAGTCAACCTGGCTAATAAACTGTGGCTCATACTATAACGTTCTTTCACAAGACTAGTGATTCTGTTCCAAAAGCTAAGAAATCACCCTTTCCCCTGAAACACCAAAAAATACAATATATTCAATTCTAACTATATAGGAGAGTGGGATGTCAGACAGGAGATCAGTTCAAATCCCATTCTATCACTTTGATTTGTGTGACCTTGTTGAAGTTTCTCAACTTCTCTAAGCCTCGGTTTTCTTACCTGTAAAATAGTTACAGTAAGTAATGTACAGCATTTAGTACCTGTTATGGACTGAATTGTGTCCTCCTAAAACTCTTATATTGAAGCATTATTCCCATTGTGTCTGTATTTGAAGACAGGACCTTTAAACAGGTAATTAAGGGTAAATGAGGTCCTAAGAATAGGGTTCTAATCTAGTAGGACTGAAATCCTTATAAGAAGAGAAAGAGACACCAGGAAGACAGGCACACAGAAGAAAGCCTATGTGAGAACACAGTGAAAAGGCAGCCATCTACAAGTCAGCAGGAGAGGTCTCAATAGAAAGCAATTCTACCAACACCTTGAAATTAGATTTACAGCCTCCAGATCTGTGAGAAATAAATTTCTGTTGTTTGAGATATACTGTCCATGATATTTTGTTATTATGACAGCCCAAGTCAACTAATAAAGTTTTTCAAAGGGCTGTTGTGAACGTTGGACTAGAAAATAAATGTAATATTAGTGCCTGGAACACAGGTAATGCCCATAAATGCTAACTAATATTGTTGGGAGACAATTCTCCATAAGTCTCTCATGTTTCTGCACATCTTTTTAGCAAAGACTCTGAAAACTTAGGCTCAGAACTATCTTTTCAAGAATGTTTGTGTAGCAAACAGTCTTAGTAGAGAGGGATACTATCCAATTACCCATGACATTTTTCACAGAACTAGAACAAATAATCCTAAAATTTATATGGAACCATAAAAGACCCAGAATTGCCAAAGCAATCCTTAGGAAAATGAACAAAGCAGGAGGCATAACCCTCCCAGACTTCAAACAATACTACAAAGCTACAATAATCAAAACAGCATTGTATTGGCACAAAAATAGACATAAGGACCAATGGAACAGAATAGAGAGCCCAGCAATAAACCCACACACCTATGGACAATTAATTAATCTTCAAGAAAGGAGGCAAGAATATTCAATGGGAAAGACAGTCTTTTCAGCAAGTGGTGCTGGAAAAATTGGACAGCCACATGTAAATCAATGAAATCACACCATAAAAATAAACTCAAAATGGCTTAAAGACTTAAATATAAGACATGACACCATAAAACTCCTAGAAGAGAACATAGGCAAAACATTCTCTGACATAAATCATGCCAATGTTTTCTTAGGTCAGCCTCCCAAAGCAATGGAAACAAAAGCAAAAATAAACAAATGGGACCTAACCAAACTTATAAACCTTTGCACAGCAAAGGAAACCATAAACAAAACAAAAAGACAACCTATGGACTGGGAGACAATATTTGCAAATGATGCGACCGACAAGGGATTAATTTCCAAAATATACAAACAGATCATACAACTCAATAACAAAAAGCAAACAACCCAATCAAAAATGGGCAGAAGACCTAAACAGACATTTCTCCAAAAAAGACATACAGATGTCCAATATGCACATGAGAAGATGCTCATCATTGCTAATTATTAGAGAAATGCAAATCAAAACTACACTGAGGTACCACCCCACACTGGTCAGAATGGCCATCATTAAAAAGTCTACAAATAATAAATGTTGGAGAGGACATGGAGAAAAGGGAACCCTCTTACACTCTTGGTGGGAGTGTAAGTTGGTGCAGCCATTATGGAAAACAGTATGGAGGTTCCACAAAAAAGGTAAAAATAGAGTTGCCATATGATCCAGCAATCCCACCCCTGGGCATATACCCAGACAAAACTATAATTTGAAAAGATACCCTATGCACCCCTATATTCATAGCAGCACTATTTACAATAGCCAAGACATGGAAACAACCTAAATGTCCATCAACAGATGAATGGATAAAGATATGATATGTATACTATATATATTCAGTGGAATATTACTCAGCCATAAAAAATAATGAAATAATGTCATTTGCAGCAACATGGAGCAACTAGAGATTATCATATGAAGTGAAGTAAGTCAGAAAGAGAAAAACAAATACCATATGATATCACTTATATGTGGAATCTAAAATATGACACAAATGAACATGTCTATAAAACAGAAAAAGACTCACAGGTATAAAGAACAATCTTGTGGTTACCAAGGGGGAGGAGGGAAGGGGAGGGAAATATTGGGAGTTTGAGATTAGCAGATGCAAACTAATATATATAGGATGGATTAACAACAAGGTCCTACTGCATAGCACAGGGAACTATATACAATATCTTGTGATAAACCATAATGGAAAAGAATAAAAATGAAAAAGAATATATTTATATGTATAACTGAATCACTTTGCTGTACAGCAGAAATTAACACAACTGTAAATCAGCTATACTTCAATAAAATTAAAAAAACATATTGCTAAAAAAAAAAGAAGACAGAGAGGAATAGTGTTTTCCTATGGAACAGAGGGAAGGTTTGTTTATTGTCCAGTATACCAGTATAATAAGTATAATGTATCCCTCCAGGGCAAAGGTTGGTCAGGTTTGCTGTAGCCTATTATAAAATATTCAGGTTCCCTAAGCTCAGAGTTCCGCAGCTGTGATGCAAACCCACTATGTGTGCAACATCCAACTTGGCTGCTTCATTTGCCTCCATAGAACTTGGGGAAAAGGGTAACTGACACAAACATAAAGCTTGCATTGCTTGTAGCGCTGTGAGTAATGAAGTTCTTTGTCTTTGTCTTATGACAGCATTCCTGATAGTGGCTAACATCTTAGCTAACAAGTCAGTAAAACTAAGATCCTTCACAGTTCTTGACAATTATAAGTATCATTTATTACCTTTATTTCTGCTCTTTAGGAAATAAAAACATGAAAAAATAATTTAAAAATATAACCTTGGAAAGGGTAGCTCCTTTTGAATTGAGTGCTTACTAGTAAGTCAATTATTAAAGAGAAAGTGTATGTCCTCCTAAAACTAACTCTTCCAGCCATGCTCCCATAGTCTCTATTTTACCCCTTATCTCTCATCTCTGATCCCTCCAAAACTGCATATGACCATACAATCATCTTTTATTTCTCTCTCACTCATAACCAAATCTCCTTTAAGAGTCATATTCATTACCTGTCTTTCTTTCCTCACTCGTCAATCTATCTCAATACAGCTTGCCTCACCATCTCTACTTAAACAGTTTTGGAAAGCTACCAGGACCTTCTCTTCGTCAGTAAATGCAATGGGCATTTATTATTCCTCCTCTTATTTGACCCTTCTGCAGCATTTAACATTGCTATTCAATCCCTTCTTCTTGAAAACTCTCTCTCTTTGGCATCTGTGACATCACACTCTTCTGGATTTCCCCACATTCTCAGTCTGCCTGTTCAAGCTCTTCGAGGCAGGCTTTAAAAAGTTCAGTTCCTCAAGTCTCAGTCTGTTGTCCCCATCTCTTTTGAATCTATTGTCTCTCCAAAGTGATCTAATTTGTGCTCACAGGTTCTGTTATCAGCAATCAATCACAAATTTAATCTCCATACTGGACTTCTCTGAGATCCAAACTCCTGGAACTAATCCGAGGTCTCTCCTTGAATTTCTTAAAAGCATCTCAAATTAAATATATACAAATCCCAGTTCTTGAGTGCCTCTCCCCCTTCCCACACTAGCACCTGATTTCCTGTAGAGATAGACAGACAAACAGATATAGGTATGTATATACACACATACATACCTAGATGACGTAGACATAGCTATAGATAAACAGTACCACCATTCATGTAGTTCTGCAAACAAGAAACCCAGGAGACATTGTTCACTTTTTCTTCTCCATTTTTCCCCCCATACCAGAGCAAACTAGGTATGGTCTGGTTTGCCTACTAAACATCTTATACTCACCCTTAATCTCCAATCTCTCCATCATCCTGTCTCACCTAGAATCCTGTCATAACCTCCAAACCCATCTTTCTACATTCACTCTTGTCATCTTAAATTAATTCTCCACACAGAGACTAGATTTATTTTTACAAATTGTCAACCTGCATTTTTGCCACAATCCCCACCTAATCCCTTAAATCCTTCAGTGGTATGCTATTGCTCTCACAAAGTCTTATCATGGCTGACAAGCGCATATGTGCTCTGGCTCCCGTTTTCCATTTCAGCCCCACTTCACATCACTCTTGCCCTAGCTTTTGTATTATAGTCACATTGTCTACTTTCATTTCCTCAAATACCCCACTCCCCTCAATGCATGTTTTCTTCTACTTCAGGGTCACCTCCTGGAATGCGTCTCTTCCCTTGCCCATTACTTCACTACTCTACTCCCCTCATTCTTTAATTCTTAATTCAAGCACTCTTCCTCAGGGAAAATTATCCCGACTTCCCTTCCCTAATATTTACATATCCTCACGGCACCCTGTACTTTATAACAAATATAGAAATACCGCACGTCATTTGAATGCATCAATAAACGCTAATGCAGGAGACTGTGCCTTTGGTGGCCCCCAATAAACCATGCTTCCAGGTAGTACACCCTCATGTTATCCTCTCCCCTTGAACCCGGGATGGCCCTGTGACTTTCCCTAACCAAAAGAATGCTGTGAAAGTGATGCCGTGCCAGTTCCGTGTCTAAGGGTTAAGAAGGCCTAGAAACTTTTACTCCTGCACTCTTGGGTACCCTGAGCTGCTGTGTAAGAAGTTCTGCTACTAAAGAATCACTTTGAAAGACCATGTAAAAAGGGAGACAGGCCCTGAAACTACATGGAGGAATGGAAGCCCGGTCATCTCAGCATCCCAGCTGAACCTGGCCCCAGCCCACTGTTGGCCCACCAGCTGAAGACAGCCACATAAGGGACCACCAGGGAAATAACTGCCTCCTGAGCCGGCCCAGGTATGAGAATCAGGAAAAATAGTAAAACTGGTTATTTTTAAGCCATTACATTCTAGAGTAGTTTGAATGCAGTTATAATGAAATAGCTAAGAACTAAGAATAATTAGGTTATCAATTTAAAAGAATTTTCATACTAGTTTACTGATATATTTGGACTTTTTATATCAGTATTTTACTTTTTCTGCTTAAAATAAGAAAGAAACAATCCTAAATTGAGAATTTCGAGACACCAAAGAATTATAATTAAATAGTAGAAGTATATGCCACTCACCACTCATAAATAATACACATTCTGGCATCTTGGATATAATCATTTCAGAACTTTAGTCTTCTTGTAATACCAATGTTGATCTAGTATTATTTTTTTTAAGTTTGTGATGTATCAATTGCATTCAGAAATGAAAACCACAAAATCAAATCATTTCTCTCACGAGGTTAACAAATTTACTTTTCAAAATGAAGTATCATTTTTGTCAGTCACAGTGTTTTCTCCTGAGATGAAGCCTTTAAAGTTGCTTGATTGTAAAGTTTTTAAGGATTGATAAAATAGGACTTCCCTGATGGTGCAGTGGTTAAGAATCCACCTGTCAACACAGGGGACGCAGTTTCGAGCCCTGGTCTGGGAAGATCCCACATGCCGCAGAGCAACTAAGCCCGTGCATCACAACTACTGAGCCTGCGCTCTAGAGCCTGCGTGCCACAACTACTGAAGCCTGCGTGCCTAGAGCCTGTGCTCTGCAAAAAGAGAAGCCGCCACAATGAGAAGCTCGCACACTGCAATGAAGAGTAGCCCCCGCTTGCCGCAACTAGAGAAAGTCCCTGAGCAGCAACGAAAACCCAATGCAGCCAAAAATAAATAAATTAATTTTTTAAAAAGATTGATAAAATAAAAGTATTTTACCATAACAGCTGAAAAGAAAAACATTTAGATCTTGAACTGATGTTTTCAGAATATTTCAGGGAAGTTGAGAAAATAAAAGTATCACTATCCCTATCTTCTAAGTCCTGAAAGATACCATTATTTACCAAAGGCCAATGGAAAAACCCATACTCTCAATGCTCTCACCCCAGATTACAACCCATCACTGTCATCAAAAGTAAATTCCTATACAATCAACTTCTTTGAACAATCACTAGGGTTTAGCTTCTAGAATGATAGTTTTAAAGTAGCTGATCAAGCGGCAACGATCAACACTTGATATTGAATACTTCCACAGCTGCAAACATAGCAGTTATTCAGCAAAGTTTCATTAGGAGAATCTGGAATTCAGCCCAATCATTTTGGACAGAAATGGTCTTACATAACTCTTCTTCAATCTAGAGGCAGGCTACCCTCCTCCCAGAAGGAACTATTTCTGCTGAAGGGACATTTTCACTCTATTACATTAATTGTTTGCATAGTGCTGACCACGTAACACCCAAGCTCTTCAAAAAAAGAACACATCAGAATAGTTAGGGCAATAAGCATCATGGGATGCTGTACTGGCTACAATTTAGATTTCGTGCTTATTGTAGACTTGTTTTAAATTAATGACAAATTATGAAAGGCCTAAAACTAACCAAAAAAACCACAACTATTTTAAAGTAAAATACTAAAATGTGAATCTGGAAATACTTAAAAACTTCTTGAGAGCTTTACCCATTTTCAAATGAGTTTTTAACTATCAATATTTTGAAACATCATTCAGTAAAGATACCAGAAGAGAGGTTCTGAAGAAGAAACTAGCCCTATTGCTGAATACTGCTATCTGGTTAAAAATGGGACCACATAATGGGGAAATTTGTTCTACTGCTGTTTTCTCATTCCTTGAAAACCACTCATATACTGAGTAGGTGAATCATTCTAGGCCTTTCTTTGCCATTAGAAGAGGCACTCTGACCACAGATATAATTTACTCTTGTTTTGGCAAAAAGAACAGTGTGAACCACTGACTTCAATTCCAGCTGATGTAAGAACAAGAGCAGTCAGGAACTTCTTTCAATATTACAAAAGTATTCCTTGACCTTTGACTCTAATGACTTTTGACTAAAGAGGAGAACTTTGGGTCAATAGTGAAGAAGAAAATGTTAAACTAAATGAGTATGTTAGCACAAGAAAAGGTCTCCACCTGTATTAAATTTATAAAACCTTCCTTGAGGAGCTTCCCAAAATCTCACTTGGCAGCCTAAAGTGAACTAACTGAGGCTTCGAAAGCAATAGCATGGTAAACATCATCCATCAGAAGTAAGTAGGCTTTCACACAGGCTCTGGAAAGTGTCAGATGAAACCCTAGTTTCTGTCATAAACAGGGTTTAAGGTTGTTCTTTTCAATGGTTTCTCATTACTCTCACCTGTTTTCATGGAGTATGCAGTGATGACTTGGGGGATGCTGAAAGGCAGAGTTGGTTATATAGGAAAGAGAAGGTATGTTCAAGTAAAAAAGGAAAGCAGATATTATTGGGAAGAGTTCATAAAGGCAGGCACAAATTCAAACTATTTTTCTTTTGAGGGAGTGGAACTGTACTCCCCCATTTTCCAAAAGTGACATCATGATTTAACTTGGGGAAACCACACTCCCCATTTCAGGCAGTCTTGGTATATGACCCTCCCCCGGTCACAGCGATTGGTTCAGTAATGGTTGTGTGACCTAACTGAGTCCAGTGAGATTCAATCCTGAGACTTTTATTAAAACTATCAGTACAGGGCTTTATGGGAAGATTTCCTGAAAGAAGAGGTGAAGAGGAGAGACGAACCAAGATGGCAGAGTAAAAGGATGTGCTATCACTCCCTCTTGTAAAAACACCAGAATCACAACTAGCTGCTGGACAAACATCGACAGGAAGACACTGGAACTCACTAAAAAAGATATCCCACATCCAAAGACAAAGGAGAAGCCACAATGAGACGGTAGTAGGGGCGCAATCACAGTAAAATCAAATCCCATAACTGGTGGGTGGGTGAATCACAGACTGGTGAACCCTTATACCACAGAAGTCCCCCAACTGGAGTGAAGATTCTGAGCCCCATGTCAGGCTTCCCAACCTGGGGGTGCGGAAACGGGAGGAGGAATTGCTAGAGTATCAGACTTTGAAGCCTAGTGGGATTTGATTGCAGGCCTTCGACAGGACTGGGAGAAACAGAGACTCCACTCTCAGAGGCCGCACACAAAGTAGTGTGCGCATCGCAACCCAGGGGAAGGAGAAGTGACCCCAGGGGAGACTGAACCAGACCTACCTGCTAGTGTTGGAGGGTCTCCTGCAGAGGCGGGGGTGGCTGTGGCTCACCGTGGGGACAAGGAAACTGGCAGCAGAAGTTCTGGGACATGCTCCTTGGCGTGAGCCCTCCCAGAGTCTGCCATTAGCCCCACCAAAGAGCCAGAGAAGGCTCCAGAGTTGGGTTGCCTCAGGCCAAACAACCAACAGGGAGGGAACCCAGCACCACCCATCAGCAGTCAAGCAGATTAAAGTGTTACTGAGCTCTGCCCACCAGAGCAACACCCAGCTCTACCCACCACCAGTCCCTCCCATCAGGAAACTTGCACAAGATTCTTAGATAGCCTCATCCATCAGAGAAAAGACAGCAGAAGCAAGAATAACTACAAGCCTGCAGCCTGTGGAACGAAAACCAAGTTCACAGAAAGATAGACAAGATGAAAAGGCAGAGGGCTGTGTACCAGGTGAAGGGACAAGATAAAACCCCAGAAAAACAACTAAATGAAGTGGAGATAGGCAACCTTCCAGAAAAAGAATTCAGAATAATGATAGTGAATATGATCCAGGACCCCAGAAAAAGAATGGAGGCAAAAATCAAGAAGATGCAAGAAATGTTTAACAAAGACCTAGAAGAATTAAAGAACACCTAGAAGAATTAAAGAACAAACAAACAGAGATAAACAATACAATAACTGAAATGAAAACTACACTAGAAGGAATCAATAGCAGAATAACTGAGGCAGAAGAACGGACAAGTGACCTGGGAGACAGAATGGGGGAATTCACTGCTGCAGAACAGAATAAAGATAAAAGAATGAAAAGAAATGAAGACAGCCTAAGAGACTTGCAGGAAAACATTAAATGCAACACCATTCACATTATAGGGGTCCCAGAAGGAGAAGAGAGAGAGAAAGGATCAGAGAAAATATTTGAAGAGATTATAGTCGAAAACTTCCCTAACATGGGAAAGGAAATATCCACCCAAGTCCAGGAAGCGCAGGGAGTCCCATACAGGATAAACCCAAGGAGAAACACACCCAGACACATAGTAAGCAAATTGGCAAAAATGAAAGACAAAGAAGAATTATTGAAAGCACCATGGGAAAAACAACAAATAACATACAAGGGAACTCCCATAAGGTTAACAGCTGACTTCCCAGCAGAAAATCTACAAGTCAAAAGGGAGTGGCATGATATACTTAAAGTGAAAAAAGGGAAGAACCTACATCCAAGATTGCTCTACCCAGCAATGATCTCATTCAGAGTCGATGGAGAAATCAAAAGCTTTACAGACAAGCAAACGCTGAGAGAATTCAGCACAACCAAACCAGCTCTACAACAAATGCTAAAGGAACTTCTCTAAGTGGGAAGCATAAAAGAAGAAAAGCACCTACAAAAACAAACCCAAAACAATTAAGAAAATGGTCATAGGAACATACATATCGATAATTACCTTAAACATGAATGGTTTAAATGCTCCAACCAAAAGACACAGGCTTGCTGAATAGATACAAAAACAAGACCGATATATATGCTGTCTACAGGAGACCCACTTCAGACCTAGAGACACATACAGACTGAAAGTGAGTGGATGGAAATAGATATTCCATGCAAATGGAAATCAAAAGATGAAGTAGCAATACTCATATCAGATAAAATAGACTTTAAAATAAAGAATGTTACAAGAGACAAGGAAGCACACTACATAATGATCAAGGGATCAATCCAAGAATAAGATATACAATTATAAATAGATATGCACCCAACATAGGAGACCTCAATACATAAGGCAACTGCTAACAGCTATAAAAGAGGAAATCGACAGTAACACAATAATAGTGGGGGACTTTAACACCTCACTTACACCAATAGACAGATCATCCAAAATGAAAATAAATAAGGAAACACAAGCTTTAAATGACACAATAGACCAGATAGATTTAATTGATATTTATAGGACATTCCATCCAAAAACAGCAGATTACACTTTCTTCTCAAGTGCGCATGGAACATTCTCCAGGATAGATCACATACTGGGTCACAAATCAACCCCCAGTAAATTTAAGAAAACTGAAATCATATCAAGCACCTTGTCTGACCACAACACTATGAGATTAGAAATGAATTACAGGGAAAAAAATGTAAAAAACACAAACACTAAACTATACGTTACTAAACATTACGTTAATAGATAACCAAGAGATCGCTGAAGAAATCAAAGAGGCAATGAAAAAATACCTACAGACAAATGACAATGAAAACCCAATGATCAAAAACCTAAGGGATGCAACAAAAGCAGTTCGAAGAGGGAAGTTTATAGCTATAAAACCCTACCTCAAGAAACAAGAAAAATCTCAAGTAAACAATCTAACCTTACACCTAAAGGAACTAGAGCAAGAACAAACAAACCGCAAAGTTAGCAGAAGGAAAGAAATCATAAAGATCAGAGAAGAAATAAATGAAATAAAAACAAAGAAAACAGCAAAGATCAATAAAACTAAAAGCTGGTTCTTTGAGAAGATAAAGAAAATTGATAAACCATTAGCCAGACTCATCAAGAAAAACAGGGAGAGGACTCAAATCAATAAAATTAGAAATGAAAAAGGAGAAGTTACAAAAGACACCCCAGAAATACAAAGTTCTGAAGAGACTACTACAAGCAACTCTATGGCAATAAAATGGACAATCTGGAAGAAATGAACAAATTCTTAGAAAGGTATAACCTTCCAAGACTGAACCAGGAAGAAACAGAAAATAAGAACAGACCATCACAAGTAATGAAATTGAAAGTGTGATTAAAAAATCTTCCAACAAACAAAAGTCCAGGACCAGATGGCTTCACAGGTGAATTCTATCAAACATTTAGAGAAGAGCTGACACCCATCCTTCTCAAACTATTCCAAAAATTTGGAGAGGAAGAAGCACTCCCAAACTCATTCTATGAGGCCACCATCACCCTGATACCAAAATCAGACAAAGATACTACAAAACAAGAAAATTACAGACCAATATCACTGATGAATATAGATTCAAAAATCCTCAACAAAATACTAGCAAATAGAATCCAACAACACATTAAAAGGATAATACACCATGATCAAGTGGGTTTTATCCCAGGGATGCAAGGATTCTTCAATATACACAAATCAATATGATACACCATAATAACAAATTGAAGAATAAACACCGTATGATCATCTCAATAAATGCAGAAAAAGCATTTGACAAAATTCAACACCTATTTATGAAAAAAACTCTCCAGAAAGTGGGCACAGAGGGAACCTACCTCAACATAATAAAGGCCGTATACAACAAACCCACAGCAAACATCACTCTCAATGGTGAAAAACTGAAAGCATTTCCTCTAAGATCAGGAACAAGACAAGGATGTCCACTCTCACCACTATTATTCAACATAGTTTTGAAGTCCTAGCCACGGCAATCAGAGAGGAAAAAGAAATAAAAGGAAGCCAAATTGGAAAAGAAGAAGTAAAACTGTCACTGCTTGCAGATGACATGATACTATATATAGAGAATCCTAAAGATGCCACCAGAAAACTACTAGAGCTAATCAATGAATCTGGTAAAGTTGCAGGATACAAAATTAATGCACAGAAATCTCTTGCATTCCTATACACTAAAGATGAAAAATCTGAAAGAGAAATTATGGAAACACTTCCATTTACAATTGCAACAAAACGAATAAAATACCTAGGAATAAAGCTACCTAGGGAGACAAAAGACCTATATGCAGAAAAGTATAAGACACTGATGAACAAAATTAAAGATGATACCAACAGATGGAGATATATACCAACTTCTTGGATTGGAAGAATCAATATTTTGAAACTGACTATACTACTCAAAGCAATCTACAGATTCAATGCAATCCCTATCAAATTACCAATGGCATTTTTTACAGAAGTAGAACAAAAAAACTTAATATTTGTATGGAGACACAAAAGACCTCGAATACCCAAAGCAGTCTTGAGGGAAAAAAACAGTGCTGGAGGAATCACACTCCCTGACTTCAGACTACACTACAAAGCTACAGTAATCAAGACAATATGGCACTGGCACAAAAACAGAAATATAGATATGGAACAGGATAGGAAGCCCAGAGATAAACCCATGCACCTATGGTGAACTAATCTATGACAAAGGAGACAAAAATACACAATGGAGAAAAGACAGCCTCTTCAATAAGTGGTGCTGGGAAAACTGGACAGCTACATGTAAAATAATGAAATTAGAACACTCCCTAACACCATACACAAAAATAAACTCAAAATGAATTAGAGACCTAAATGGAAGGCCGGACACTATAAAACTCTTAAGAGGAAAACATAGGAAGAACATTCTTTGACATAAACCACAGCAAGATCTTTTCTGATCCATCACCTACAGTAATGGAAATAAAAACAAAAATAAAGAAATGGGACATAATGAAACTTCAAAGCTTATGCAGAGCAAAGGAAACCACAAACAAGACAAAAAGACAACCCTCAGAATGGAGAAAATATTTGCAAACGAATCAACGGACAAAGGATTAATCTCCAAAATATATAAGCAGCCCATGCAGCTCAATATTAAAGAAACAAACAACCCAATCCAAAACTGGGCAGAAGACCTAAATAGACATTTCGCCAAAGAAGACATACAGATGGCCAAGAAGCACATGAAAAACTGCTCAACATCACTAATTATTAGAGAAATGCAAATCAAAACTACAATGAGGTATCACCTCACACCAGTCAGAATGGGCATCATCAGAAAATCTACAAATAACAAATGCTGGAGAGTGTGTGGAGGAAAGGGAACCCTCTTGCACTGTGAATGGGAATGTAAATTGATACAGCCACTATGGAGAACAGTATGGAGGTTCCTAAAAAACTAAAAATATATGAACAGACCAATCACAAGCACTGAAATTGAAACTGTGATTAAATATCTTCCACCAAACAAGAGCCCAGGACCAGATGGCTTCACAGGTGACTCATATCAAACATTTAGAGAAGAGCTAACACCTATCCTTCTGAAACTCTTCCAAAATATAGCAGAGGGAGGAACACTACCAAACTCATTCTACGAGGCCACCATCACCCTGATACCAAAACCAGACAAAGATGTCACAAAGAAAGAAAACTACAGGCCAATACCACTGATGAACACAGAAGCAAAAATCCTCAATAAAATACTAGCAAACAGAATCCAACAGCACATTAAAAGGATCATACACCATGATCAAGTGGGGTTTATTCCAGGAATGCAAGAATTCTTCAATATACGCAAATCAATCAACGTGATACACCATACTAACAAATTGAAGGAGAAAAACCATATGATCATCTCAATCGATGCAGAAAAAGCTTTTGACAAAATTCAACACCCATTTATGACAAAAACCCTGCAGAAAGTAGGCATAGAGGGAACTTTCCTCCACATAATAAAGGCCATATATGACAAACCCACAGCCAACATCATCCTCAATGGAGAAAACATGAAAACATTTCCACTAAGATCAGGAACAAGACAAGGTTGCCCACTCTCACCACTATTATTCAACATAGTTTTGGAAGTTTTAGCCACAGCAATCAGAGAAGAGAAAGAAATAAAGGGAATCCAAATTGGAAAAGAAGAAGTGAAGCAGTCACTGCTTGCAGATGACATGATACTATACATAGAAAATCCTAAAGATGCCACCAGAAAACTATTAGAGATAATCAATGAATTTGGTAAAGTAGCAGGATACAAAATTAATGCACAGAAATCTCTGGCATTCCTATACACTAATGATGAAAAATCTGAAAAAGAAATTAAGAAAACACTCTCATTTACCACTGCAACAAAAAGAAAAAATTACCTAGGAATAAACCTACCTAAGGAGACAAAAACCTGTATGCAGAAATCTATAAGACACTGATGAAAAATATTAAAGATGATACAAACAGATGGAGAGATATGCCATGTTCTTGGATTGGAGGAATCATCATTGTGAAAATGACTGTACTACCTAAAGCAATCTACAGATTCAATGCAATCCCTATCAAACTACCACTGGCATTTTTCACAGAACTAGAAGAAAATATTTCACTATTTGTATGGAAACACAAAAGACCCTGAATAGCCAAAACAATCTTGAGAACGAAAAATAGAGCTGGAGGAATCAGGTTCCCTGACTTCAGACTATACTACAAAGCTACAGTAATCAAGACAGTATGGTACTGGCACAAAAACAGAAATATAGATCAATGGAACAGGATAGAAAGCCCAGAGATAAATCCATGCACATATGGTCACCTTTTCCTTGATAAAGGAGGCAAGAATATACAGTGGAGAAAAGACAGACTTTTCAATAAGTGGTGCTGGGAAAACTGGACAGGTACATGTAAAAGTATGAAATTAGAACACTCCCTAACACCATACACAAAAATAAAATGGATTAGAGACCTAAATGTAAGCCCAGACACTATCAAACTCTTAGAGGAAAACATAGGCAGAACACTCTATGACATAAATCACAGCAAGATCCTTTCTGACCCACCTCCCAGAGTAATGGAAATAAAAACAAAAATAAACATATGGGACCTAATGAAGCTTAAAAGCTTTTGCACAGCAAATGAAACCATAAACAAGACGAAAAGACAACCCTCAGAATGGGAGAAAATATTTGTAAATGAAGCAACTGACAAAGGATTAATCTCCAAAATGTACAAGCAGCTCGTGCAGCTCAATATCAAAAAAATAAACAACCCAATCCAAAAATGGGCAGAAGACCTAAATAGAAACTTCTCCAAAGAAGATATACAGATTGCCAACAAATACATGAAAGAATGCTCAACATCATTAACCATTAGAGAAATGCAAATCAAAACTAAAATCAGATATCATCTCACACCAGTCAGAATGGCCATCATCAAAAAATCTATAAACAATAAATACTGGAGAGGGTGTGGAGAAAAGGGAACCCTCTTGCACTGTTGGTGGGAATGTAAATTGATACAGCCACTATGGAGAACAGTATGGAGGTCCTTAAAAAACTAAAAATAGGAGTACCATATGACCCAGCAATCCCACTACTGGGCATATACCCTGAGAAAACCATAATTCAAAAAGAGTCATGTACCAAAATGTTCATTGCAGCTCTATTTACAATAGCCCGGAGATGGAAACAACCTAAGTGTCCATCATTGGATGAATGGATAAAGAAGATATGGCACATATATACAATGGAATATTACTCAGCCATAAAAAGAAACGAAATTGAGTTATTTGTAGTGAGGTGGATGGACCTAGAGTCTGTCATACAGAGTGAAGTAAGTCAGAAAGAGAAAAACAAATACCATATGCTAACACATATATATGGAATCTAAGGGAAAAAAATGTCATGAAGAACCTAGGGGTAAGACAGGAATAAAGACACAGACCTACTAGAGAATGGACTTCAGGATATGGGGAGGGGGAAGGGTAAGCTGTGACAAAGCGAGAGAGTGGCATTGACATATATACACTACCAAACATAAAATAGATAGCTAGTGGGAAGCAGCCACATAGCACAGGGAGATGAGCTTGGTGCTTTGTGACCACCTAGAGGGGTGGGCTAGGGAGGGTGCGAGGGAGGGAGATGCAAGAGGGAAGAGATATGGTAACATATGTATATGTATAACTCATTCATTTTGTTATAAAGCAGAAACTAACACACAATTGTAAAGCAATTACACTCCAATAAAGATGTTAAAAAAAAAAACTAACCAAAAATAGAATTACCATATGATCCAGCCATCCCACTACTGTTCATATACCCAGAGAAAACCATAATTCAGAAAGACACATTCACCCCAATGTTCATTGCAGCACTACTTACAATAGCCAGGTCATGGAAGCAACCTAAATGCCCATCGATAGATGAATGGATAAAGAAGTTGTGGTACATATATACAATGGAATATTATTCAGCCATAAAAAGGAACGAAATTGAGTCATTTGCTGAGACATGGGTGGACCTAATGATTGTCATACAGAGTGAAGTAAGTCAGAAAGAGCAAAACAAATATCGTATATTAACGCATGTATGTGGAACCTAGAAAAATGGTACAGATGAACTGGTTTGCAGGGCAGAAGTTGAGACCAAGTTGACACCAAGGGGGGAAAACCACGGTGGGGTGGGGATGGTGGTGTGCTGAATTGGGCGATTGGGATTGACATGTATACACTGATGTGTATGAAACTGATGACTAATAAGAACTTGCAGTATAAAAAAACAAACAAATAAACAATACTAAACTTTCTTTGGGTTATTTGTATGGAAATACGTTAATATAAATATTTCAGACATTACATGAAATTTCTAAAAATCTTATATGTTCTGGTGTAATGTTATAAGTCATAATTCTAGTTATTACTTTAAAATGTATATCTCAGAAATAACTAAATTTCCTTGTCAATTGCATTATTATGAACTTTCATCAACTCTATAACCGTGTTCATTTTTAAGTCTTTTGTCATTTACAGACAGTTCTGGGTGTACTCTGATGCTTTTGCAAAAATGTTCCTATAAAAAGGTTTCATCTTCAAGGAATTCATGGAAAAGACTCTGACAAGTACAGGTTTCTGGTAACTGACTATACTGCTGAACTGAATGAATAAGCATTTTCAGAACTCTAATGGAAAACTGATGAATTCATACAAGTGCTAACAAAAGATCAAGATGAAAAAAAATTAATTACATGGGACTGTGTGAACTGATGAGGATGATTATAATTTTTGTGACTTTCTGTTTGAATAAAAAATAAAAATCCCACAAGGACTCAGAGGCAAAAAATATACAAATCAATTTTCACTGCAAAGTAAAGGAGCTGTTACAGTGGAGGATTCCTGGACTGAATGTCAATATTATGACATAGTATGAATGGGTTTCGTGTGTGGTAATTGCAATCATTGTTGCTTTTGTTGTGATCATGCATTTACAATGCTTGGTGTCAGTTTATTTATCTCTTGTAAAAATAAAATAGTGTGTGTGTGTCAAAAAAAAAAAACTATCAGTACAGAGAAGCTGTCATTCCAGCGATGTTGCTGAAGCAATAGGACGTAAACCTTGTGGGAAGTATATAACTTGGTGGCAAGGTTATGTGTGTGGAGTCTGCTTGAATGATGCAGAACAGAGAAAAACTGAGCTGTGTGATAGAGAAATGGTCCCGATGATATCTCTGGAGTCCTAGGTCCGGACCTACCTACCCCCTGGGCTTCTCAATTATCTGATCCATTTAATTTGGATTAGTATCAATTGCCACCAGTACCTCCAACAAAATCCATGCCTAAAAGAATACATGGTAACATATCTAAGAGATAAAGTAACAAAAAATTGTATGGAAAAAATACACACCCTAAAGGGTCTCAGCAAATAATTCAGATGAGACCATAATAGTCCTAGTAAACCATTCTCTTCTGTGAGACCAGCCGGGACCTCTAAGAATGATGACCCCAAATCCTTCTGTCTTGAGCCCCTACAACATTGCCACCTCTGTCCCTGGCACTATGAGGGCCAGCGTAAAATCAAGATGGCAGTTCAGCTGTGGAGAAGAGCTATTCATAACTAAAGATATCCATAATAGTTTAAGTGATTATGTGCCAAAAATGAGTTCCACTAACAGCAAAGGTGAGAGACGTCCCACTGTGAGCTGATGCAGTACAAGGGAAGGGCGACTCCCTTAGGCAATTGTTTAATACACTCCCTTTAATCACTCTCTTGTTAGCCCTGTTCAAGGCTGGTTTTTCACAAATAGAATCTATAACCAACTGTTCTATCTTTGCTATCTTTCAAAAAGAACCACTTTCGCATTTTAATGCTTTGTATACAAAATGGCTCAGTAGGATATGTAAATTTAAATGGCTTCAATTAAAGCAGTTTTAAGCAAATGCAATACAAAGTTTAGTAACATTAAGACAATGAAATGCTGTGGGAAATACTTTAAAATAGCATCAGATATTAAGCAATACTCTGGCTATCATTATGGTTCTGTTCTCCTAAGACAATAATTTAGTGGCTGACAGGAGTGCAGGCAGGACTTGCCTTTTGAGTACTAAGCCTTTTGAGCCAAGGAATAATCCTCCTTTCTTACAACTTTAAATCTTTTAAGTCTCTGATCAATTCTTCCTGGGTTACCAGGTGGATCAGCAATAATTTCCTGGCACTGATGTTTTACCTTGGTTGCGCATCATGGTCCAAAATACTGCAGTTCTAGTCTTTAGCCTCATGTGCTGGTAAATCCAAACTCGGGAAGCCACATCAAAGGCGTGCTCTTGAAACACCAACAGAGGTGAGGTGGTGTCTCAGAGCCAGCGCCTCCTCCTACAGACATGTTTCCGACAAGAAAGACTGCAGATGTTTCCCAACCACCTGTGTGCTAAATTGGGTAAAGCAGGTTATTCCACAAAGGTCCAGGGAGTATAATTATTACCAAGCATTTTCATAGCAGTCAGCACGGTACTACCTGTTCACAACACATGAAGAAGGCTTAGACTCAGCCCATGGAAGAGAAATGGTAAAGTGAAACCTCCATGGAGCTAATATATTTTTCAGTTTCTCACCAAGAAATTAAGAGTGCCTCTGCAGACAGTGAGGAAGAACAAATAAAATTATTTAAAAGGTTTTCAGAGACTGAGAAGAAGAAATGTGAAAATTTAATGAAAACAGTGAACACATGCAAATGCAGCACCAGCCATACCACTAATAGAAAACATTACTGGAAACTGGAGGAGGGGATAGTTCCAGTTTTTCCTTAATACTTAGTGGAGAGGATTTCTGAAACTCAACTGAAAACTCAGCGTGCATATAAACAGCTCAAAGGAAAATGTCATGGGAATAAGACTATCAAGAAACATGTAACCTCATACATATGAGATGTAGCTATATAGTCTTGAAGAACAGCAGAAGGAGGCCATGGCTACACACACACACACACACACACACACACGGTTCCACAATTTAGGATTTTATGGAACAATAAAATTTTTACATTAAAAAAATTTTGAGATAAATAGAGTGCCAACATTTTATTTTGCAAATTAAAGGCCTTACAAAATAATTACCATCTACTAGAAGTAACATTTCCTTTTTTTTTTTTCCACAAAGGGAAATTTTAACAAAGTAAAATAGGAAGGTTAGACTCAGAAGAAAAGGTAATTTCTCAAGGAACAAATTATTGTGGTCTTCAAATACTTTTTCTGGACCATTCTTCCACTTTCTGGTACTCCAATTATGCATATATTGCTGTATGTAATGGTGTCTCACATTTCTTTGAGGTTCTGTTTATTTTTCTTCATTACTTTTCTATTATTTATATTATATAATATTTATCAATATATCTTTATTAATTCTTTCTACTGACAGGTCATATCTTCTGTTAAACCCCTCTAGTAAATTTTTCATTTAGGTTATTTTAACTTTCAACTCTGGAATTTCTCTTTGGTTCTTTTTTACAATTTCTATTTTTTTATTGACATTCTTCATTTGATGAAATACTGTCCTCATATCTTCCTTTACTTTTTAAATTATGATAATCCTTTAATTCTTTTTTAATTGAAGTATAGTGCTGTACAGTATTATATAAGTTACAGGTGCACAATACAGTGATTCACAATTTTTAAAGGTTATACTCCATTTATAATTATTATAAAATATTGGCTATATTCCCTGTGTTGTACTATATGTCATTATATTTTATTATATACTTAATAGTTTGTACCTCTTAATCCCCTACTCCTATCTTGCCCCTCCCCCTACCACAGGTAACCACGAGTGTAACCTGTGGTTATACTAATGTAACCTCATACATATAAGATGTAGCTATATAGTCTTGAAGAATAGCAGAGGGAGGCCATGGCTACACACACACACACACACACACACACACACACACACACAGTATTTGCCTTTCTCTGTCTGACTTATTTCATTTAGCATAATGCTCTCCAAGTCCACCTATGTTGCTGCAAATGGCAAAAATTCATTCTTTTTTATGGCTAAGTAGTATTCCATTGTGTGTGGTGTGTGTGTGTGTGTGTGTGTGTGTGTGTGTATTTATCCATTCATTTGTTGATAGACACTTAGGTTGCTTCCATATCTTGGCAATTGTAAATAATGCTGCTATGAACACTGAGGTGCCTGTATCTTTTCGAATTAGTGTTTTTGTTTTTTTCTATCCTTTAATTCTTTGAACATATTTATAATAGTTGTTTTGACATCTTTCTCTGCTAAATATAAGATCTTGGTCTTCTCAAATACAATTTCTCTTGCCTCCTTTTTTTTTTCCCGTGTATGAATCCCACTTTCCTGCTTCTTTGCATGCCTTATAATTTTTTGTTGTTGAAATTGGACATTTTCAACAATATATTTCAGCAACTCTGGATACTGTTTCCCACACTGTGGGGCTTGTCATTGTTTTTGCTTAATTATTTCGTGATTTAACTGGCTTATTTCAGTGAAGTCTATTTGCCCTGCAGTTTGCAACATCTGACGTCACTCTTCAGAGGGCACAGCCTTGAACATGCTCACAATCACCCCAAGATGACGGTGGTTTTAGCATGGCTCTTCTTGACTGCCTCTTTCCCTGATCTCAGTTAAGCTGTGTGCCTCTGTTAGTAAAACACAGGACTATTAGCTTCTGTTAATTGCTGGCTGATTTCTCTATTGTTTTCAACAATTCCCTGGGAGATCAATTGCTCCACAATTTAATTCAATTCAATTTGGGACACTTCTGGGGTTTTTGAGGCTTGTTACAACCCCAGAAGGACTCTTCTTAGCTGTCTCTTCCTCTGGTACTATCTGTTAAACTTCTAGCTGGCCTATAATTTATCTTTTTGTTATCATGGAGCTAGCAGCCTCTTCTTAATTGTTCACTACCAAAATCTCCATTTTTCTCAACAGTAGTCTAAGACTTAAATGTTTTCACATTCTGATCCAAATAAAGTCAGTTCCTTTGGGGAGAACTATGAGGTTCTCTGTCTTATAGCCTGCTCTCCCCCTGGGAAAAGATCTCTGCACCACTGCTCTGGATCTGGGGAGGGAATAGTGGCCTGTTTCTCTCAGAGTAGACTCTGCTTGTAAAACAGGTGTTACCCAGGGACGACAGCCTCTGGTCTTCTAGACTTACCTCTTCTGGGAACCTCTGTCCTGTGAGCAAGCTGGGATGAGGGTGATTGGAGCCCATGATCCTTGGCCTGCCATGCTTATAATCAAATTTTACCCTATAAGATGGGGATGGAAGCCCTAGACTTTTAAGTCTTGCCTGGCAGAGTTCTACAACATAGAACTGGGGATAAGGATTAGAAATGCTGGTGGCCTGCCCCTCCATGGTAGATATTGTAGCCCTAGACTGGAAGCTTCAGGGAGAGGAAGTTCCATGTTTTCTACCACAACCACCTGGAATGTAGGTTCTATTATGATGAGCTGGTGGGGACAGAGGGAGAGGTAGTAGGTCATGGCTTAAATGCTAGAAACTCTGGCTGTTTTAGCCTCAACTTAGTAGATTTTCTTTAAATGTTTCTCCATTTGCTGTATGTCCCTGGGACAATTTCCAGAGACTTAAGTGGTTAGGTTTTTAAAATAATTTTCTCTAGTTATGGTTATTTCAGTGAGGAGCCAGTCCATAGGGCTACTCATGCTGCTATTTCAGAAGTAGATCATTAGTCTATTTTTCCTCATTGTGCCACAGGCTGGTGAAAATTTTATAATAGCTCTATATCAGGCTATAGACTGGCATTTATGGACCACAGCCTAACAAGTTCCATTACATTTTTCAAAGAAAGGTAACTCCTTAAAGAAAGCTCTAAACTAGCATCTCACATTTTAGTGTGCATAACAACCACCAGAAGAGATTTTTTAAAGTTCAGAATCCCATCTCCAACCCACAAGTTCTTATTTATGATGTCTGGGGTAAAACCAAAGAAACTGCACTTTTAAAGAGTATCCTGGTGGTGCTTCTCAAAATTTAATGTAAAAATGAATCATCTGACTACCTGGGATATTTGTTGATAAGATTGTCATTCTGGAATAATTTTAAATTTATAGATTCTTAATTTGGGCAAGGTATCATGGTTATGTAATATGTTAATATTAGGGGAAGCTGGGTAAAGTGTATAGGAGAATCCTCTGTACTATCTTTGCAACTATTCTGCAAATTAACATCAATATAATGTTATTAACTAAACTGTAGATATTCTTAGGATTTCATCAATTTCTCCATTAATATCCTTTTTCTGTTTCAGGATGCCACATTGCCTTTAGTCTGGGACCTTCGCAAAATGCAGATTCTGCATTTACTTAAAGGTATTTTCTACAATATTATTAGTTACAAGTATACTGAAACTTCCCAGAGTTCTTTGACTCAGATAATTTTTTCCCCCATGAACCCTCTAGTTAATTATACATATCCATTCATCTTACTTATCCATTCATCTGTTGCTGGACATTTAGTTTGCTTCCATATCTTGGCAATTGTAAACAATGCTGCTATGAACACTGGGGTGCATGTATCTTTTTGAATTAGTGTTTTCATTTTTTCAGATATATACCCAGGAGTGGAATTGCTGGGTCATATGGTAGTTCTATTTTTAGTTTTCTGAGAAACCTCCATGCTATTTTCCACAGTGGCTGTTCCACTTTATCACCAACAGTGCACAACAGCATCTTCTTCACATCCTTGCATTAACATTCAGTTTTAAATATTTTCTAATTTTTATTATGTTTTTGCTTTGACTCATGTGTTGCTTAGAAGTGTGTTTATTAATTTTCAAATCTATCTGGGATTTTTTTGTTGTTTTTTGCTTAAATTCTTAATTTAATTTCCTGGCAATCAGATATTGTCTCTTCCCAATTCTCCCTATTCTCTCCTTCTAGAATGCCTATTAAACAGTGAATTTTCTCTTTCTCTCCAACGTGTCTCTTAACTTTTCTCTCATATCTTCTTTTTCTCCTTAATGCATTCTGGTTGATTTCTTTAAATTACATTAAAGTTGATTGAGTCTCTCTTAAGTTATATCTAATTTGTTGTTTAACACATTTGATAATTTTTTATTTCTTGCAAACCTAACTTTTCTTATTCGTAATTTGTTTTTACATTTTAATCATTTTTAATATTCTTATTTTATACTATTCTATTGGATATTTCCATCATTAGAAGGTATTAAATTTTAATCCTGCTCATTGTTATGTTTTATAACTCTTATTCATTGGGGGCCTTTTTTCTTATGTTTTATAGTTTTAGGTTATAATTTAATCTTTAGAAGGAATTTATCTGTAGGAATCCTATGAAGCTTTGGTTTAATGGTAATCTCCTTCCCGAGAAGCTTGCAAATGGTTTTGCCAGATGTTTAAGAGTTATCAGTGGCCTAGAGTCTTCTGGGTTAATTTCTCAAGTTGTGGTTCTTTTCCATATTATACAAGGAGTACAGATTCAAATCCCAAATCCAAATGAGCCACAAATCCACAGTGATATGTGGTTGGAGAAAATATTATTTTCTAAGACACATCTTTCTTGTTTCTTCTGTGCTGATGGTGGATTTTTTTTCTAGAGCCTCCTATTCAAAACAACTTTGTGCTGAAGATCCGTTTCAACCCACAGAGTCCCAATTTTTCATTTCATATTTCCACATAGTTGTTAAAACATAAACCCTTGGTTTAAGGAGACTAATTACAACCTCCCAAGAGTGACCACAGCATCATTCACATGTTTATCCCTGAGGTTTTCAATTCTATCTTTATTTCTGACTCATAGTGATACCTTTATTTCCTTTCAAGATCAGCTATACATGAAAGAGTTTATTTAATCTGGTATTTCTAAGTGTTTGCATAAGGCACAATACTAAAGTTATCAGCCATGTTTCTAGAACTGAAAGTAAAAAATAACTTCTTTCTAATAAGAATCAATGATATCACAATTGGCAAGCTATGAATCATTGTAACTTACCAATTGTGAAACATTTTAAGCTCAAGAGTGTTTTATCTAAGACTGTTTTATCCCTTAGTCCCAGTTTCAGGAAACTATATTAAAAAATATACAATGAATGTCCATACGTAGCACAGAACTCCAATTAAATAGAAACTTTACACTGTACTTCACGTGGATCCAAATGAGTCCTTAAATTTTTCTGGACTCTCTCAGAAGTTCTTCCAATCATATTTTTCTACACTGTCTAAGCACAGATCACTTTCCATATAAGTTTTCTCTGTTCACTATCAACAAATTTCATCAGCTTTTCTTCTTTCTTTCCATGCATTCAATATAGCTTTTCTAAGAGCCTGCTATATTTTAGACACTGGGGAATTTGCCCAAAACAAATCTAATCCCTGGTCTCACAGAGTTTAAATCTTAGTGCAGGGGAAAGAATAAAAATAATAAACAAATTAATAAATGTATTTTAGGTTGAAATGAAAATTATAAATTAACAAATATATTTTAGGTTGAACCATAGGGAATGGCCAATATTTGATTGTTCCTGACCCATAAAAAAGGTAATTTCATATCATTTGACTTAATAGAGTATGACAAGTGATGATAAGTGTTATGAAGAAGAAGAAGCCAGGGTAAGTTGATTGGGAGTGATGGGGTGGGTGTGAGTGTGCTATTTTAGATACCATGGCTACAAATTCTCTCTCAGAATGTGTTTTTTGAACAGAGATGGGAATGAAATGAAGAAGTGAGTGATATGGATATCTGGAGGAAGAACACTCCAATGAGAGGAATATGCACGTGGAAAGGTTCTGAGAAGGAAGGGTGGATGGCATATTCAACGAACATCAAGGAAAGCAGAGGGACCCAAGTGGAATAAATGAGAATAAGAACAGTGTGAGATGAGAGCAGAGAGGGGGCCAGGGGCAGACTCTGTAATGCCATGTCAGCCACAGTAAAAACTTACTATCTCCCTGCTAGTGAGATGTGAAGCCCTTGGAAAGTTTGGACAGCAGAGTGGCAAAACCAGACTTGTATTTTCAGTGGTGTGGAGGAGGCCAGCCTCCAGGGGGCAGGATGGCCATAGAGAACTTAGTGAGGAGGCTATTGCACTAGCCCAGGGGCGAGACCATTGTAACTTAGACTTGAGTGGAGCAAAGGAGATAGTGACGAGAGGCTGGCTAGTCACAATTCTTTCATGACTCTTCTAATCTTTCTTTTTTAAAACATATTTGTCTCATCAATGTTTTATCCCAACAAGTATATGGTCAAGCTCTCATATCCTGACTTTGGTGATCCTGGTATCAAAATCATCTTGCCTGCCTGCTAATTCCAACAAGACACTTCTAGATCATTCTAAATTCAGCACCCCCCAAAATCTACATTTGCTTGTACCATAGCCTAACACATCTGCATCACCACTCTTATCTCTGATCACTCTCAAGACAATGGCACCATACCTGACCAAGGAGGAGCTGGCTTTCACTCTGCAAGGAGCATCACCAGAGAATGAACATATGCCTCCAAAGGTCACCACCGAGTGTCTGTCTCTTCCCAGAGGCTGTAACTGATGGGTGGACTCGGCCTGAGCCACAGCAGGAAAGAGCCATTCGTGGCCCACTCTGATGCTAAGTCACTCCTCTGAGCAAGAAAACTCCTAACCCTATGCCTGCAGCTGGGCCCCTTCCTCTGAAGTTTCTATGCTTTACAACTCCCTAAAAAGGAAGTTGTCTTAAGAGGCTTACAGCCCTTTAGGGAGAAGCTGACCACAGCTTAATGGTATGTTAATGCAACTTCTGGCCCCATTTCCCCCTCATACCCACATAGGGCTCCATGCAGTCTATTCAACATTTAGGGTGAAGTAATAAGCAACTAGCTGAACAAGATCAATACCAAGCCGCCATGGCAGGACAGAAACCCAGTTTCTGTCTCTCAGTGTCATATATCATTCAAGAGTAAAGCATAATAATGTTTATAAAATACAGTTAGTCCAAGAGAACAAGTCATGTCAAAATCATTTACCAACATGTCTTAAGTTAAAAAAAAATCCTAATATATAGCTTGCATGCAATATGCAAACAGCCTACTAAGGAGAGGATCTGACATTAAAATGTCACTAAAATTACTACTCAGCTGTAAGACTCACACACCTAAGATTTAACAGCACAAAGCCTAGGTAGGGTCACAAGTAATAGTATTAAAGTGAATATTCAAAACTTATTTTCTGAAAAGGCATTTTGCAAAGATACAACTAGACATAGCTTTTTTTTAAAAAAAAAATCTTCATTTGCACTATGATACAGAATGAGAAAACAGAAATCAAAATGTATTCATCACCCTGGTCCCTCCTCTACTTGTAAATAAAGCAGAAACTACACATCTTAATGTTTGAACAAAATTAAGCTAGATCTGAAGTGATGTTACTTAAGACTACCAAGGATGAAAATTACAGCCTGAATTCAATCTGCTATCAAAAGCACTTGAGATGCCAGATAATGTAAAAGAAATTTGAAATAAGTATTAAAAAGTCCACTGAAAGACCTTTCCTTGAATTTTGTTACTGAAAATCCTCTTCTGCTAAAATTTCAAGGTTTCTTACAGTGCTTCTACATATACTCTCTGACCCCACTAACCTTCCTCTTCTGTAGGCAGTGATTTGATCATCAGACACACTGATTCTGCTGAAAATTGGAGTCCATTTTAAGAGTTTTTCACAGCATGGATATTTTTCCCTTATAAATTATTGTTCACTTTTCCTAATACTGCACAAATAATATAACAACAATACTGAGGAAAAAAATTTTAGTTTGAAAGTTCATCGCACATAAAAGCATGCTCTTCTAATGGACCTGTGTCAGGGCCCCAGTCCCTGAGCAGTAAGGATAAGCATCTCTAGAGGCAGGCTAGGAGTGTCACCAAGCAGGCAATAGTCTCAGTCTGGCTTGGCTCAAAGAAGCAAAGATTTATACAGAAGTGACCCTGTATTCCTGGGCCTCCTCAATCTAGTAACTTTGATTATTTTCAAATTTTGAGATTAGATGAATACCAAAACTAAAAAATTTTTTTTTGGGGGGGGATGAAGAATATGGCGTGAACATAACTTTTAAACAAAGAAAGATACATTTCTCACATATAAATAACTTCTTTTTTTTAAAAATCCCACTCCAGGGCTTCCCTGGTGGCGCAGTTGTTGAGAATCCGCCTGCCAATGCAGGGGACACGGGTTCAAGCCCTGGTCCGGGAAGATCCCACATGCCGTGGAGCAACTAATCCCGTGCGCCACAACTACTGAGCCTGTGCTCTGGAGCCCACGAGCCACAACTACTGAAGCCCACGCGCCTAGAGCCTGTGCTCCGCAACAAGAGAAGCCACCGCAGTGAGAAGCCCGCACACCGCAATGAGGAGTAGCCCCCGCTCGTCGCAACTAGAGAAAGCCTGCGTGCAGCAACCAAGACCCAACGCAGCCAAAAATAAATTAAAAAAAAAATCCCACTCCAATTTGCAAAATCGATACTCTCAAATACACAGCTTACCTTTTCAACACTTTTTTTTTTTGGTCAACCGTCAGCTACAGACCCATTCCAGCTTGTTGACTTAGATTCTTTCTAATGAGGTTTCAAAATAGCTGAAGTTCTACTAAAAGAAGGAGAGCCTTGGAAATGTATGGTAAACTAGTCACTGGGTTTTGGGGACAGTTAAAAGACCTGTGAAAGTATGGGGGTGGTAATGGCAGGGGTCTGGACTGATAATGAGATGTAAAAATTCAGGATGCTACAACTTTCAATTTTTCAGTTTTAAGATTTGACTCCTATGGAAAGAGTGGAAAATTGGAGCAGTATCTAAGAGCGCAAGAACCAACTGGAAGAAAAGTAGTACACCCAGTAGTGTACCTAATTCCTCTGGCTGGCCCCTTTTCCTCCTCATGGATCCTCTCTATCAATAAATTTTAAATGGTATTTATACCACTCCTGGGCTCTATTTTCCATTCCATGCCACATTTTAGGAGAAAAGCTATAAAAATATATATGTGAACTAGAGTAAGATTTTGACTCCTACCACTTGGAACTTGACTAGAGTGACAAATAGACTAGATTGAATTTTGGTGACTGTACACACTGGTGGATTAAGTCACTGCTTTGAAAAGCCACTAATTACTGGACTATGAAGAAACAACTCACCAGCAAATGGGTCACCAGCAACTAAAAGGCCAAAAGCATTAGTACTGGAAGCCAATTTATTGGAACTCATCAGATGACACAGATTTAACCAGAAAGCACCCATGGTTCTGCTGATAACATTTGCTCTGCAAGTTTCAACAATGTAATTTTTAATCTGGGCTCCTATAGAACAGACTTTCTGTACCTTGCCCCAGAGATTCTGAGTAAATGCATTTTATTTTTAGATGTTTCCTCTCTTGACACAGGGTTCCACAAATATGAAGGAACAAATGATCCCCCAGGCATGCTAGGGGTTGTTGTTGTCTCTTCTCTCTTACTCTGTGGTCTCCTGCAAGCATTTAAAATAATAGTTAGCCAAGAAATGTTTTCCTGCAGAACAAGGCACTTCCCTTGGCCCTAAAATGGGAATGCATTAAAAGGATTGAATCTGCTTTGGAACATTAGGTTGGCCCTTTTTGATAAATTGAAGGTGCTTCAGAGTTGAGAGGCCATCTTAATTTTACAGTAAAGAGCTATCTTATGAGAAAGTAAGAAAAATCTCAGGTAGTGTTTTACTGAAAACATTGTTATTACCATTCCATCAAAAGAATTTATTGTGAGGAGAAAAGTCACACTCTCTTAATTAATATTATTCACTTTTCTTTACAGAGGCTCACATCTAACATGCCTGCAGTTAGTACTGAAGTCAAGGGTATTAAAGCAAAAGGAACCGAATGTCTTCATGGTTTCCAAAATAATAATTCAAAACATGTCTGTCAATATTTCAGAAGCTACATGTCCCTGATTAACCTGTAATAATGGGACAGAGTAAAAAGGAACGTGACTCAATGATAAATTACTCACAGAACTATGTGGTATGATAAACTGCTAATTCAACAAAGCCATCAACATGTTACACCTTCAGAATATTTCATGCTTCTGAAAAGAAACATCAATCAACCTCAATTCTTGGAAGAGTATATCTTAGATACAGCTCTTCTTTCTACACTCCTCTAAAATTGTATTTTAGCCAGGGTTGATAAGCAAAAAGTAACATACTCTTGTCAAAGTAAAGACTGATATTTCTCAAAGGAGAGCATTGCTATGTGGGAGACAAAATATGATCCCTTTGTTCTTGGTCTAAGATCCCTTGATAACTAGAGTCAAGGGTTCAACCAGAAATGTCAATATTACACTAAGAGGCAAGAAAAGATTTCTTCCCATTATGCCTTCATTATACCATTAAGAGGCCTGGGTCATACTGACTCACACATATGTATACTCTGTGGATACTCAGTCAAAGATGTTTTCGTGTCCAGCTCCTGTCTTTAGGCAGGTGAAGCATTATTGACTCCATTTCTTTTTTTTCTTTTTTTGACTGCATCGGGTCTTACTTGCGGCACGCAGGGTCTTCGTTGAGGCATGCAGGATCTTTCGCTGTGGCGCAGGCTTCTCTCTATTTGTGGTCTGCGGGTTTTCGCTTCTCTAGTTGTGGTGTGCGGGCTCCAGGGTGCGTGGGCTCTGTAGCTGTGGTGTGTGGGCTCCAGAGCACGTGGGCTTGTAGTTTGTGACACACAGGCTCTCTAGTTGAGGCACGCGAGCTCAGTAGTTGTGGCGCGTGGGCTTAGTTGCCCCGCAGCATGTGGGATCTTAGTTCCCCCACCAGGGATTGAACCTGAGTCCCCTGCATTGGAAGGCAGGCAGATTCTTTACCACTGGACCACCAGGGAAATCCCTTGATTCCATTTTACAGATAAAGGAAGTGATTCCCAGAGCATCTCTGCTGCCAGAATTTACCTGTCCTTCCAACTAAACCCAAAATAGTGGTCATTAGTAACAATACACGGAGTTTCTCTGGTGTCCTTTAATATAATCTTGCAGGTATAACTTGATCGGGGCTTCAAAATCATCTAGGTAAGCCCAGTGCAAAATCATCTGTGAAATTTAGTAGAGTGCTTACAGTGCAAGAAGCAGGAGGTAGTTAATAACACAGACTATGTCATCATGATGTTTAGACATAATCTGATTCAGTCAGTAATGAGACGTGAGGTCTCAGAAAAGTCATTTAATCTTTTGTGCCTCAGGCTCCTGGTCTGTGAAATGGGAATATTAATGGTATCTACATCGTAGGGTCACTGAAGAGATTAAATGAAAAAACATACATTAAGCATTTAATGTAGTAGCTGGCATATAGCAAATGTTCAATTAGTATAGCTATTAATATACAATGAGAGTGTTGATTAATGGGCATTGTCTCACTCATAGAAAATCTACTGCAAAGTAATAGCATGGTCCCAACACTTCCTAAAAGGAGAGGACTGCTACCTGATTTTAACTTTGTTTCCTCAGAACAATGTCATATTCCTTTCTGCAAGTTTAGCGATCACCCTTCATATCAGACCATGTCAACCACATCAGCTGAGATTAGAAAGAACACATATTTCACCTTTACCAACAGTAACTAATTGGAACAACTCGGCATCCACAAGGAATCTCTCTTTTATATCTCATGATAACTATCCATGACTAATTTTCTATTTCCCGAAAAACATTCCAGTACCTCATTCCAGTATCTTGGGAGTCAATGAGAAGCTGGCTCCAATCCTAACTCTGTTGCTTACTAACTGTATGACTTGGGCAACTCACTTTTCTATGACCCTCAATTTCCTCATTTATAAATGAACATAATTATAACATAGGAGGTTGTTATAAGTATTAAGTAATTTAAATTCACAATTAATTTCTCTTTATCAATGCTGTCATCAAGTTCTCAAGAATAGGCTTGCTTTTGGCCATGATTTACTCCTGGGTCCAAAAAGTAGCCTGTATTAGACAATGTATTTTCCAACCTAACCTCAGCAAATGAATCCTCAGACATTGCTTCTGTACAACTTTTTACATTTCTCTAAATTGATGGTGTCATTTTGAATTATAATCCTGATGTTTAACAAACTCATCATCTGTCTAGACCCATGTATGTCAAAGAAAAAGCTCATGATTTCAGTATTACATTTGGAATCTCAGAATTTAATTTTAGTGATTAAACATCAGAGCAGTTCTTCCATGCATCTTTACCAAGCCTACCTTATGGAACCTCCAGAAAATTAATGCCACCAGATTGTCACTCCAATTAGCCAAAGGAATACTCTCTATTCTAAACTGTTGCTAGAATCAACTCTATGTGTAGAGTTCCAAAATCACATAATCGACACAATCAAGGATGTTATCTCAAACTTCAGCATCAGCTGGCCCATTACTTTTATAGTTTAAATATCTTTAACATGGCCTCATCGGAGATTTGAAAACCTCTTTTTTTTTTTTAAAGGTTTCTAAAACCACTTATTTAAAGATTAAGGGACAGACAAAAATCAGAATCTACTTTATTTCACAAATGTTTAAATTATGGTTTTATTTAAAATATGAAATCAGTAACCCTAAACACGTGTCCCCCAACCATCCAGAAATGTGCTCACAATTTGAATCTCATGAATGTTTTAGAATAAAAGCTAGTCAGATAACTACATTTACTGGATACATATTACATGAAAAACTTTCTAGTCAACACATTGGGAAGTATAAAAGAAATATAACCGGCTCTCCCCTCAAGGAAATAATAATACACACCCATAACCAAGAGGACTGATAAAGCGACACATTTTGAACATGTGAGCTGACACAGTGTGGACAAGACAGAATGGAAAGAAGACGAGGAGGCAGATCTCTGAAGAAGTAGCGCCCACATTGACAGGGAAAGGAGTGGGCTTTCTTCTTGGGGAAAACACATATTGGGGTGGAAACAGGAAAGTTGAGCTTTAAATTACTTAACAATACTATAGAGTCTAAAATTCACACAGAAAAGATGGCCAAGGAGAATCTGGATTTAATCCTACATGCAACTATGCGGCATTATACAATCTTCAGAGGGAAAAAAAATGATAAAAATAGTATTCAGGAAAGACTATTCTCAAATCATTTCCACCTATTCTTTGCGGTTCTGCACAAAACCTTTACTTTTAAGGAGCTTCTGCTTTCTTTGCTATAGGGCAATTTTTGTGGCCCTAGCAATTCCCAAACTAATTCTGAGTTTTTCGTGCAAGACAAAACATTAGTATTTATCTTAAAATTACGACCTGCATGCTTCAATACAGCTTTTAAAGTTTCTGTCTTGTTTTAAATGGCATCCTTAGCTTATGATGTGTCTGAAGGCATTTAGCATTTAGCTCCCTGATAAAATGACAAGGGACTGAAATAGACTGCAGGAAACTTACATTAACTTCCGTCACGTCCAGTGGTTTGGGGAGTGAAGCTACGTTAGAGAAAGCATTACTTCCAGCAGATGCTGACAGAACGCAGCAGCTCCTCAGACAAAATGGACATTTCTCCGTCAATCTCCATGGAGTATCTTAAGCAATCCCAGCAGCAGAGGAATGTGGGTTGCCAAATACAGACACAATCTGTCCCCTCTCCTAAAATGAGGTTGATTCTCATTATTCTCAAGGAGTCACACAAGCTGTGGGCAATTTGTTCACATGAAGAGCAAACCCTATTGAGTAGTTGCAACACTTCAGACCTCCAAGGGCAGCAGAATTGACCGGCAATTTCTGGACCTTTCCAATAATAGCTGAGACAAAGGGGGAAATGAAGCCTGTCACATACACATCACTAGCCAGGCCTGGCTTTTGTAATGCTGAACTAACAGAAAGAGGGGACCATTTAGTAACTGTATTACAAAACAGCCCACAGAACAGCCTGCTCTGGCTGCCCACGCTGATGGCAGCAACACGCTGCTTCGTACCCTTGCGGCATCAGCTAGCAGTAGTGTGTGCTTACACCTGCAGTAACCAGCACACTTTTTTATGGAATGAAGCATTCATACAGTTCAATAAGAAAAAGAAATGGCCAGACATGCCACAGGCCTGGTCAAGAGTGGGTGGCATTAAGGTCAGATTAAAGGGAAAAAAAGGAACCATAGCTGGATAACTTTGGGAAACTTCTCTTGAAGATCTGAGGATTTACGACGTACTTTTTTTTTTTTTTTTAAGGCTCAAACCTTTCAGTAAAGAAATCTGTTTCGATTAATTTCTTCTTGCGCATCCTACCACCACCACCATCACCACCGCCTGTTTTATAAATGGGACTATTTTTCATCTTGTGTCTGTTAACATCTCATGGAAAACCCACAGGGAAAAGCTGCTCTAATCTGCCCACACCTTAAATGATGATAAGTTGAGGCTCAGAGACACTTAGTAAATCACACACCCAAAGTAGCTATGGCAGAAACAGAGTTGGATCCCAGGACGCCAAGTCATTCCAGTGCTAACGCTACGGTCCTATAGATCATATACACCAATGTCACATGTTTTAAAAATAACATATTTTGGATATTGATTAACAGAACCAGCACGATTTTAGCACAGAGCAGGGAAATTCTAGCAATGCATAGAGTTGGCAAAAAATGTGAAGATCTAAGTGAACATAACACTACAACCTGAATTTAAACTAGAAAAGCCTGTATTCTCAATCTAGAGGAGAGAAGACTTAAACTAGTCACAGTGAAGGGATGGGAGTAGGCATGTCCTCTGTCAATCTGTTCTGGAACTACAGACAATGACAGTACGTGGATGCAACTCTGTTTCTATAAAGTTGGTCATCCCAGCAGAGGAGATGAAGAACAAAAATCGACAATAACAGGATCCTTCGCTGAAAACCATCTAACTGCACAATGAGTTCCTAAGGGAGCTGGTGTCCTCTACCCTGGAAGTTTCATTAAAAAAATAAGATAGATTATCATCTACTGGGAAAGGTATAAAAACAGTCCTGCCTAAAGAAAATAGATGGACTTGATAAAACTGCAAAGTCATTGTCAACCTTTCGAGCCAGCCTGTGAGTCAGAGGCTGGCTATGCTGTCTGTGTGCTATCCAGAGACTTGCCTCACATTCGACTTCTCGGCCTCACCTTTTGATCATTTTCTTGTTTACTGGCATCTCTGTCTACCCTATGGGGAAACACGAAAGTGAAAGAAGACTGGAAACACATTATTAGATTGAATTCCTTCCTAGATAGATTTACTTCTTTGAACATAAGATAGAATAGAGAAAGGTAAAAAGTATGGCTAAAATACGATTTGGATTATCTGTTCATTTTTGTATCCCATTTCTCGATCAAATAGAAACAACCCGAATGTTGGGGGTAATTCACTGACCCAGCTACATTGGAGAAGGGTTGCTCTAATGAATGTTCCAAACTTAGACTTTTCAGAACCAATTTTTCTACTCCGAATCAGAAACCATGAAGGTTTGAACCAATTCCCTTTCTCCCACACATCCTCTCCTACATCTGTTTTTAGAATCCACTGCTAAAAACAAATAATTCTGAGAAGGCTTTAGAGGAGTTTCAACATGTAACTAAATTAACTACCTTTCTATTCAATTTAACTTTAAATTAAAACAAAATATAAACAACTGCAACACTAAAATCCCTCCATTTAAAAAAAGAATATGTATGATTATGGTGTATCCAAATTAATTAGCACTGATGGTCTCTAGATGAATTTTGCTTATCATGAAACAAGGAGGTAGACTGAGTTTAGCACTTACAACCTAAAGATAACGTCTAAAGTTTAAAAATTTTAATGATTTTTAAAAAATCAATTCGCATTGGTCAAGATTATAGTATAGCCCTATAAACCCTATCTAAAAGAAAAACCTCCTGAGTGCATAATAAGAAGAAAGGACTTGACAATTTCCTGGGCTCCAAGCGTACATGAAACAGATTAAAAAAGTGTTTCTGCAGTTTGTTATTCTTTTGAATTCCCCCAACCCTGCATCCTACATCATATTCACCAGAAGAACTGAAGTTCCCCTGTGTCCTCTTGGTGCTAATCATGTCCTATAACTAGGTGACTGACAGAACTTCAGTGCAGTCTGTGTAGTTCAGGCACAGAGAACTTATCCCCAAGTGTCTCTAGTCTCCTCACCAACATTCCATCTCAGTGTTAAGACAGAGAGGGGAAAGATAAACATGCTAAGGTCCATTGGATCTGCCATCATTACCCAGAAAGCTCATTATCACCTGGATTTAGCAATAATATTGATTGCACTATGGCCCTAAACACACTACATGATATAACACAATTGTAGAATGGACAGCCAACTATGCCTGAGCTGGTTCTTCAAACACTGGGAAGAACAGTGTTCTTCAGTCTGATAACTGATTTAAATGCTTTGTAAGTGGGGCTAAAGACTGGACAAAAATACAGCAAAAGAGCAGCACAGCATAGTGGTTAATAGTGTGGGCTTTGGAGCTGGGGAAACCCAAGTTCAAATCTGACACTGACGCGTGCTTTGGGACCTGAACCTCTGCCCCTCAATTTCTTCCTGTAAAGTTGGGATCATGGTAGTTCCTCATGTCTAAGCGCCTATTAAATGGTAGCTATTATGATCATTATCTTCTTAACAGAAGAGTCCGTGAACCACGGAAAGCTTCTCTTTTCTCACATCTAATATCCTGTCGACAGAGGAGGGTTTCCTTACCCTGTGATTTAATCTTAAAATAGAATGATTTAACAAAAGTATACAATGAGACACTAAGACCATCTCCAGTATTCAGCAGAATAGAATGAAGGTCCCATTATAGGAACCTTCTAAAATACACTGACACTGTATATGTATTTTTCAACAATACTTTCTAGTTTTGTCAGCTAAACCTTGGCAAAAATTCCTGCCACATGCTAGGGCGTCGGTTCACACTAACAGTAGTGATGAGGGGAAAGGGTGGGGGAGAGGAGAAGGTCACATCTCCTTCTGAAAGATAACCCTGGGGAGAATGGAAAGTGGAGCAAAAAGGCAGCTGGAATCAAGTAAGATGTGCCTCGACTCCCTAATTTCTTGTACTTCGGGATGACCACTGTTATTTGTGCAAGAAGGAGAGGCCGTCTGGATGGGATGGAGGAAAAGCAGTAGAGGAGAAATCACTACAAATTATAAACAAAAACTCCATCTTTGCAATTGACAACTTCTCCTGAGACTTTCTGAGCCAATTAGTATCAGTTGCTGAGGTGGGTTTGGTCAAACAAACCTCTGTGCTAATGCCCACCTGTGCTAAACCCACCTCCTGTGAAGCAACAAAGCCCCTGTTAATGAGGTTCAGGACCAATCATCTGACAAAGAGTCCCGCTAAGGATGCTACAGCGGATGTCTTAGGGTAACCGGCAGGGAAATTCCCTTAAATTCTACTGTCTTACTGGAAACCAAGACGCTCTAAGATAATGACTTGGCTCATTCTTTCCGCTCCTCTTTTCCTTTGCTTCTTGTCACGTGAGGTGACAGTGACCACATGCCTGTATAAATTTGAATCCATTGCTCCAACTGCTGGGCCCGGCTGTTTTCATAGGTGGGAGAAGTGATGCTGCAGGGAGCAAATTGTAAATCCAGGCAAAGAACAAATGACAAGAATGTCGTATCTCTCTAGAGTCACCGTCTCCAGGTGGGAGACACAGTTAACACGAGCCCTACGAAACAGTTAAAGCAGAGTTTAGCAACATCTGGGCAACTGCCTGGTCAACTTGCTCTTGTCGTAAAATTCATCATGGTGTCTCCTCTGCTTTAACCCACAGAGCTCAGGATGCCTTGTGAATCCATTCAGTGTAACTCAGACAAACTGACACCAGTTTTGTTGTCTGATCTCCTAATAAATGACACTCATCCTCGTGGAGGCATACCCACTTGGTTCCTACTATCAAACAATCAAGCAGCAGTTGTTGACAAAGCCTATTATGAACACAGCACTGGACAGGGCACTCTGGAGAGAAAAGAAAATGCCTCAAAGTCCTTGGCTTCAAAAAGCAAAAATGAAAAAAAGCAAAAATGAACACGTCATGTAATACTACATGTGAAAAATAATAAAACTAAAAAATGTTAGGGAGCTCTGAAAAGGACACACAGAGATAAATGCAGGAATGGCTCCCCAGAGAAGGTCAGGTATGAGTTTAATTGCTTAAATGGTGAGACTTAGATTGGAGGCGTGGGCAAGGAAAAATTTTAGAAGTGGGAAGACACAAAATGTCAAGCCTTAAACGATAAGACCCGATGATCTAAAAGATATTCAGATTCCCCTCAAGCTCAAGTCTTCATGAAAATAATCAAAAGGAAATCACAGATAGAGCTCCCTAAGTTTTGCATAGGCCAAATTCTCCCTGACATGGTTCCATCATCATGGCTCAGATAAGTGGCTGCTGATTAATTTGATCTCAGTACATACAGAATACGATGGTACCTTGGCCTAGTGATAGCTAAAGAAATCACAAAAACAGTGGCATGGAGGCTCTCCACCCCACCCCGTCCTCTCTCTCTGGCTGGCAGCAGCTCTCTCCACAAATTAGAACTGGAGAAAATAGCCAGGCAAAACAAAAGTGAGAGAGACAGGCACTAAATTCTTTGCAAGTTCATTAGGCAAATAGACCAGGATGTCTCAGAAGGTATGAAATATAGTTGGTTGCCCAATTCAGCAACATTTGGCAAAGTCTGCCTCAACAAAAGTACATCACGCTGACAGTAAGCTGTGAACAGGGGATGTGGATTATGTCTTCATGATCCATTCTTCCTTTGGCTTTTCTGGGATATTTCTGAGGTTGGAAGAAGCTAGAAGGCAACTATGAGCTCTGCTCACACACTTCACTCCATCCCCCATTGTGGAATAATAAAATTTTATAGCTGGAAAGAGAGAACATATACTGTAATCCTTACCCAGAAAGGGCCCTTAGAATTCACTCATTCATTTATTCAATAAATATTTATCGAGTGCTTAGTATGTGCCAGACATCACTGTGCTAGACACCAAAGATATAGTCATGAAAATTACAGGCATGTTTCCTGCTCTGTGCAGTTTACAGGAGAGAGGACACATAAATGGAAAGTGGAACTATACTTGACACGTGCTAAACAGAAAAATTGGGTGTGCTGAATTTTGATCACCTCTTCTTTACCTCATTGGTGAGGGAAGGATTCCTACCATAGGACCGTAAAGATGGTTGAAAACATGACACACAATATGGGATGGCTGAGACCTACAGCAGTTTAGTGGTCATAGATACTCACAGCCCAGGGGAAGACACTGCATGCCACTCAGGGACACACGTGGTCACTCAGGAACAGAGTGAACAAGCGAAGGCCATAGGAAGTGGGTTTTATAGTAACAAGAGGATGAGGTGACCCCTAGTTGCCACGGGGGGCGGGGGGTATGACTGACTTGTTTGAATAATTCCCTGGGCTGGCAGGGAACTAAAGGCCACCACTCAAGGTGAAGTGAGCCCTGCGTTTGGTCCATGTGATCAGGAGCATTGTTTGGCTGGGAAGCACAGTGGGGAGGGGAACCTGCAGTTGGGCCATGTGAGGCCCTTGCACTTTTACTGGAGGTCAAGGCCGCATATGATCTTGAATCTTATGAACCTTTTGAACCAATGGGAGCACATAAAACAGTCCAAAGGCCAACCCTGAGATCACTTACAATTCAATCAGAAAGCCTTAGTTGGTGGGAACCTAGAGTCAGAAAAACTCTGTTTTCTCTTCCATTCCTCCATCTCTGTACATGGCAAATAGCGTGGGTATACAAAGGGTCCTGGGGGTCACCCATCTGTGTCTCAGGTCCAGCACTAATACCTGCTCCTCAAAAAAAAAAAAAAAAAAAAAAAAAAGGCTGCATCCTTTCTGGGATACCACATTGCCTTCCCAAGCTGAGGGCTGGGCGGGTAAGATGTGGGCAAGGAGCTCTCCGAAGCAGCCTCTGTGACAATTGTATTTAATACAAGTTAATAAAGACAGAAAGCCCCACTTATGTGAGAGAACATAAGTTCGCAGGAATAGAACTGAAGTTACAGAGGTGCAGAGAACATCGGTCCCTCTCCTCTCGAGAAAGCAGACAGCTTGGTAGAAGCAGCCGTACGCAGACAGAGGAAGAAGTGTGCTTTGCTAAACAGGACTTGCTGAGAAGCAACAGAAAGCAGGAAGCAGGAAGCCAGATGCAACAGGAAGGACAGGCAGATGTGTACAAGATTGAGCCCACTGTGGTCACTCAAACGGGAGGATAGGTTCCTGCCCTAAACACAATCTTCATAACAGTGAGTGTAAGGGAACAAGAGAGAAAGTGTTTATAGAGATGTTAAATCTCCTGCAAAGAGTGTAGTTTGTTTCCCCACAGCAGGCTATTGGAAAGCCTGTGAAAGCAGACCCTTGAGAGACATAGAAAGTAGAATCAGAGTACATTTTCATGGGACTTCATAAAGAAGGAAATCCCTCAGGTCAAGAGTCTATATAAACGTTTTGTAGAAGAAAAAGGTCAGCTTCCAAATGGAAAAGTACCAGCTGGTGTCTTTCTAACTTGCTCCCTTTCCTTCCTCTGCACCCGACATTGTTGTCAGCATCCCCGCACTGGTGCAGACTCACCCCTGGGCGGCACAGGCAGGGAAGGATGCTCGTGGATAATGTGGGAGGGGCAGGAGACTGAGCAACCTCCAGACGTCTGCTTCTGGAACTCTGACACTGTCCACACATGGGTGTACATCCCATGAGCATCAGTCCTCACTTTCTGACCCGGGCCCAATTCTAGCTGGATATACAACTTAACTCAATAAACAGAAATAGTTCATTAGTAAGCAGACAGAAGGAAGACATCTGAAAGTCACACCCATCTGACTGCCTCCTTAGAGCTATGGAGGAAGTGGAAGTAGAAAGTCAGCAGATACACTGTCTCCTGTATTCCACGCTAAGCCAAAAAGCATACCTTTGTCCTCCTGTGATACAGACCAAATGATAACGTCTCAACCATTTTCCTTTCAATCAGACCAAAGCATACAGCTGTCACTGTGACCACCTATGGTTTCTGCCCAGACCACCCAGGGACTGCTTTACTCTTTTTGTGTCTCCTTTCACCACACATGTGTTATTAAAATGACAGCCTTAAAAAGAGCACTAAATTAGGTGACAGAATGAAGCAGTACGGAAAAAATTAAGTTAAAACTGAACATATATTTTGATTCTAATTATATTAGAAATATGCTTGAGGGGAAAGGACTTGAAAAAAATACAACACTATATTAACAAAGAGGCAAAGAGAAGAGAGGAAACCTTTATCAGGGCCAGTTGCTATATATCAGGTTCTATGTGCTTGGGGTTAGGACAGAACTATTTCGTGTGTGTGCTTATATGTGTTTATATCTTTCTGTATTTTCCAATTTTTATTAATGGGATTATAGTGCATAAATTAAAATATATAAAGTATACATGCACATAAAAGAATCAGAACACTCCAAAACAATATGCCACCACAGGAGCTATTTATTATACCGGAGAAAGAGCTTGAGTTAGAAGCAGACACACCCAGCTTAGTCTCATGCTGTGTGTCTGTGGGCAAAACAGTAACCCTGTGGGCCTCAGTTTCCTCACCCATAAAAATAAGGATAACACCAGCCACCCCGCAGCTTTTCCTAGGCAGTCAACGTTATAACATCTGTGAATGACGTTATGATATCCATGAATGAATCTCGCCCAGTACTTGGAAGTACTCAAAAATACTCCTTTCCTTACCTTCTACACAAGTCCTCTGTTCAATGCACGGATTCCCTCCTCTATTTTGATTCAAAGCCCTTTGCAGAGATTAGATTGTGGAGGGCTTAACAACTTGAAAAAAATTATCAGACAGCTGTTTGAAGACCTGTGTTTGCAGCTTTATTGCACCAAAGAAAACACTCTTCCTTTATCTGTAAAATCTGCGGTCTGTGGCAAGATTGATGAGGGCCTTGCAGGGCTCTCTGAAAAGTAAGGGCACCTCTCCTTCATTCCCCACTGAAAGGCTGGCTCTAGTGTGTGTGTTGCTCTTGGTAGTGGTGTTTTTCCCTCACTTACTGCCTAACATAAGGCTGTGAGAAGACAGAATCACCCACCGCCAGGGAAAGGGAGGTTTTTCTAGCCCTGCACTGTGCAGGCCATTCAGGCACCAGGCAGGGAACTCCTGTGGCGTCAAGCCCAATGAGTGATCCAAGCACAAAGTCCTCCGTCCTGCCCTGCCAGCATCATCATGACCAAGATTATATAAAGGAAACTGCCACGTAACAGAAGAGATCATTCTCAGAGCAAAAGTCTCTATCACCCCTGCACATGATAAAATAATAAAGTATGGGGGGAATGTTTAAGAAAGTAAGAGATATCAAATGCAGTGCTCTCAGACATACATTATATTTGCTTACATCTAGGAGTTATCAATGACTTAGAAGCTGTTCCTCTGCATCTCTCGAAGGAAACCTTGTCTTCATAGGGAGGAGGAGTAGGGAAAACACTCCCATGAACAACAGCAGTTGCAACCACGGATGGGGCCCCTCCACGGAGGTAAAGGGTAACCTCTTCAGGTGTGGTCTGGTTCCTCACAGGCTTAACAACTTACAGAGCATCCACCGTATCACAGAACTGGAGGGATGTTTGCAATGTGTTCCCAAGTCTCAGGGCAAAAGTTAGAAACCCAAGATCTAGTCCTGACTTTTCCTCCAATCCCCTATGAGAGAGGAGGCAAATCTCCTGGGTTCTTCATTATCTCTTAAATAAGAGCATCATTCTGTTACAAGGCTCTGAATCTGCGGTCTAAAATTCTGCCACAATTATACACCATAGTTTTTGTCTATGGGCAGATGTTCATTTTTCAGAGAAAAGTTCCATATCATTTATCAGATCCTCAAAGAATCCTGTAGTCCAAAAATATATTAAGAACAACTAAACTAAGTCACAAGTTCCCCTCCAGATTCCCATTGTTGGAGCAAATATTTCTGATTGTGAAACTCACAGACTTAGAAAACAAACTTACGGTTAACAAAGGGGAAAGGAGCAGGGGGGAATAAATTAGGATTTGGGGATTAATATATACACACTACTATATATAAAATATATAATGAACAAGGATCTACTGTATAGCACAGGGAACCCTACTCAATATTCTGTAATAAGCTAAATGGGAAAAGAATTTGAAAAAGAACGAATATATGTATATGCATAATTGAATCACTTTGCTGGACACCTAAAACTAACACATTGTAAATCAACTACATTCCAACATAAAATAAAATTTTAAAAAATAAAAAATAATAAAATAAAACATGTATAAAAATACACATTCACTGTAGAAAAACTTTTAAATGTAGCCAAAAAGAAAAATTCCCCATAACTGGGTCATCCAGAGATAACCACTGGTGACATCTACATACACAGGAATATTTTTTATGATGGTATATTCAAGTTACACTCTACTCCACTGCACATTTTCATACATTAAAAATTCTTCAAAAAATTCCTCAAAAACAGCACCTTTAGGTCGAATAATATTTCATCATAAGCTTTTAATTATATTTTGTTTAACAATTTGCCCATTGTTGAACATCTATGTTGAGTCTAATGTTTTGCCATTATCGATAATGCTGCTGTGGACATTCCTCAGTCAAACTGTGCTTATTATACTTTTGGAGGAAATGGGGCGCTACTAAGAGTTTTTGAGCAAGAAAATAGCAAAATCGATATTTGTCTTATGATGTTACAGGAAATGAGTTGAAGTGGGAGAGAATAAAGGCTTAATGATAAGGTAGAAGGCTGTTATTTGAGAACCTGAACTGAGGAGGGAATAGTGAAACAGGGCACAAGGTCCAGATGTAGAACACATGCCAAGTGGAAATCACCATGAGTTGATGGTTCACAGAGAGAGAGCAGAGTCCAAGTTCAGGCTGAGGTTTCTAGCCTTCATGACTGGGAGATCAAATATACCATTAACAAAGACAAGGAAGCTAGGCTGAGAAGCCAGTTTGGAAAGAGGCAAATGAGTAGTCATATCTCCAGAAGGTCACTGCAATTTGAAAGATGTAATTATTGAGCGACTTCTTTTTAATCTTAAGAAAAAAAAAAACTTTAAAAAGTGACATACTTTAGGACACCAATTTATACAGTATAAACTGGGAAGTACGAGCCAAGAGAACTCACTGGTGTATCACCTCTTAGCTCTTGAATGTTCAAATTCAAGTAATTAGGTATTAGTAATAAACATCATTTAAAGCATAGAAGCTGAACAGTTTGCTTCATTCAGATCAGAATAATATTTCATAATCATGACTATATAACCAGATTTTTAAAATTATAACATATTTTTCAACGTTATTATTTTGTTTTACTTTTTCATTTTATAGATTCTTTTAATCAATATGTTTCAGTTAAATGAGCTAATTGCTAGGGGGGAGAATCCAGAAATTAAGGTCACTAGCATATAAAATGCCACCACATGTCACTGGCTCAGAGCTCTATTTCTAGGAGAAGGTCACCTAGGAGTCTAATTCAGTGAAGATTTTTCTGGCTTTCTCATGACATAGTGAAGCCATTAGGAATGACAAGTAGAGATTTTCTCAATGGGGTCTCTGCTTATCTTTCAGGTCACCACGTCAGGTCTGAAATAGTAACTCTGGACTTAGGTTTAAAATGCCATCTTCTACTTAAATATTTACCATATAAAAATTTCTACATCATTCTTTATTACTGGACTATATTCTTGCCCAAAACTTTAGCTTGCCAAATAAGAATATACATGCATTTCTCATAAGATTCTTTGAAAACACCATTTTTACCGATTCTGAAATACCAAAGACAATCAAAGAGGTAGTGACCAATTGGCAGGGAAGCTATTAATGTTATTTCCATTTTAGTATGAGGTTACTTTTATCTTTTATAGCCACCCTCCCTAGTGTGATAAATCTCTACCACAAGTATTTATTGAAAGACTTGTTCATGTGCTGGGCACTGGTACTAGGTGCTGATGGTATTAAGCTACAGAACACTGAGATCAAGCTCAGTAAAATGTAATTGATCCAATTCCTTTCTCATAACTGGGAATTAAAGGGACAAAGAAATTAACCAGTTTCTTCTAACTTCTAATCCTCCAATTTCACCTTCTAATTCTTTCTTTTACTGTCCCATACTGGGTGACAGGAAAATTGACTAGTTACATGACAGCCAGAGTGGCCTAACCCCCCAAAAGAAAAAGCCCTATATAATAATTCTAAAAGCCAGAGAAAATACTAGGAGAATGTTCTGATAGCCCCAAGTCTTGCCTGTGCTAACCTGGTTTTCAGATAAGACCATGGGAAATGTGATACGAACAGCTCGAAGTGTCATTTCAAATGAAGCACGGCACTTGAATGGCCTCAAAATGAGTTATAAGTTACACCAGGCCACACTTTTACGTATAAAGTAAAAGAACATGAAATAATTTAAGAGAATGGCACACAGTATGGCAAAGCACCTAGAGGCCATGATCTATGCCCTAATTGCAGGGGAAAATAAAATGAACTGAACCCTGAAAAATAAGATTTCGATAAGCAGAGAAGATGTAGAAGGAAGAGATGGATTCGAGGGCAATTTCTGGGTGAAAGTGCGTAAGGAAAGGCACAGAAGCGGGAATAAGTATATCTAGTTCCCAAACTGACATTAATTTGCACTGCAACGTGGTCTAGAAAGGGACCATCAACCCTAGACATGCATCAGCATCAAAACTGTGCTCTGCAGATTGCTAAAGCAGATGACCTGATGAAACAGAGATCAGGAGATGTTGTGAAACCCACATGGCCTCTTGGATGCAGAATTCTGATGGAACACAGATGTAAAGCCCTGGAGATGCTGAACCAATCCATATGCTTCTTTATTTGCTGTTTATTTCCTAAACTTTGGTTTATGTTACAAAATTTCCCTAGTCAAATATGCATGTAAGAAATGAACTGCAATCTTTTAAACATGGCATCTCCTTCAAAGTTTGGAAGTGCAGCTCCCTGTAAAAAGAGACCCCACAGATGTGCAGATCTTTTAGAATGGCATGGGTTCATCCTTCACCAAAGAAGAGTGCCAACTCCATAACCTGAAGGAGTTTCATTCTTCTCTGACCTACTGCTGATGAGGAGTATATTGGGCAATTTACTACATACAACCCAGAAAGTGAAGTAGAAAAAAATAGTAAGAACTCAGAATATGGAATTATCATCAGTTAAACCAGAATCCCCCATCTGGTTCTGGAAGCAAATGGAGCCTAGGAAAAAAAAAAAAAAAAAGCTGCTGCAAGTAAATAAACAATTTAGTTGTAAAGTCTTTTAAAAAATACTTTATTATGGGGCTTCCCTGGTGGCGCAGTAGTTGAGAGTCTGCCTGCCGATGCAGGGGATGCAGGTTCGTGCCCCAGTCCGGGAAGATCCCACATGCCGCGGAGCAGCTGGGCCGGTGAGCCATGGCCGCTGAGCCTGCGCGTCCGGAGCCTGTGCTCCACAACGGGAGAGGCCACAAAAACTTTATTATGATATCTTGGAAGACAAAATATGTCATTCAGCCTAATGAGACTACTCCTTCTCCACTTATCTTAGGTACACTTTTTCCAGATACCCTGCTATAAGAAGCTGAGAGCTGTAATGAACAGAAAAGCTGCCACCTATAATGTGACTTGTGTCTTTCTAACAGTTCCACCTACCTCTCTCTCACTGATTTGCCAAGACAAGCTCCTTTCTTCATACGACTGGGAATTTTGTTTATTAACATTTATTGCACAGAGGCTCTAAAATAGACATTGAGTTTGATGCTAAGGACACAGGGGTGAATGAGACAAGTCCTACTTTTAAGGAACTGTTGAGGAACTGTTGGTAAAGAGGGGAGTGAAGTTCAGCATGATAATTGTAACACCAAGGATAATAAAAGGGTATGTTTCTCAGCCTTGAGGGAGGTGGGATTGAGGAAAGAATCTGTTCAGAGGTATTATCTTAGCAAAAAGGAGAGTAACGGTGAGCCACTTGGAAGAATGGAAAGACACTCTAAGTAGGAGCATCACCTACTCAGAGGCTTGGAACGTATAGAGATGGTACATGTGGAAAAATGCATCTAGTTCACGGTAGAGAGAACTGCAGAAAAAGTGTGAAAAGCACCAAATCATTAATGATTTTCAAGTCATATTAAGGAGTTTAGACTTAATTCTGAGAACAATGGAGAATCACTGAAGCATTTTAAAGATGAGAAGTGGCAAGAATAATAACACTCTGGATGCTATATGGAAAATGCATAAAATAAGGCCAGCCTCAAGGGAGAGACATAAGATAGGACACTGCAATTTAAAAGATGATGAAGACCTGGACCAGAGTAGTGGCAGTCATAATGGTTAAAAAGTACATGGATTCAAGAATAGTAGAATCCACAGACTCTGACAATAAGTTCTATTTGGAGTGGAAAAAAGGGGAAAGGGTCCAAGATGACTCCCCAGTTCGTTACTTATCACTGAGTTAGGGAATACAGGGAGAGATGGAGATGTGGTGGAGAAGATGAGTTCTATATTGGGCATGCTGAGTTTGAGGCAACTTTGAGAAATCTAAGGAAACATGTCCACTAGATCTGACCTGGCCATGTAGAGTTGAAGTTATCAGCACATGGGTATATCTTTTTTTTTTTTTAACATCTTTATTGGAGTATAATTGCTTTACAATGGTGTGTTAGTTTCTGCTTTATAACAAGTGAATCAGTTATACATATACATATGTTCCCATATCTCCTCCCTCTTGCGTCTCCCTCCCTCCCACCCTCCCTATCCCACACATCTAGGTGGTCACAAAGCACCGAGCTGATCTCCCTGTGCTATGTGGCTGCTTCCCACTAGCTATCTATTTTACATTTGGTAGTGTATATATGTCCATGCCACTCTCTCACTTTGTCACAGCTTACCCTTCCCCCTCCCCATATCCTCAAGTCCATTCTCTAGTAGGTCTGTGTCTTTATTCCCGTCTTGCCCCTAGGTTCTTCATGACCTTTTTTTTTTTTAGATTCCATATATATGTGTTAGCATACGGTATCTGTTTTTCTCTTTCTGACTTACTTCACTCTGTATGACAGACTCTAGGTCCATGGGTATATCTTGATAACATCAGAATACGAGGTAAGCATGCCCAGTTAGAATGTGTAAAATGAGAAGAGATGCTCTAAAGACATTGGTCTCATAAGATGGTTTTAAGACCCATGTTACCTTAGAGGGGAGAGGTGTTAACCTCTCACAATACACTGGAATGATTAGTTTATCCCATTTGCTAATTTTTAACTAGTAATGAAGAGGAGAACCTTGAAAGATGGTGTGTTAGGCAAATGTTGATGGTGGGGGTATAGTGGTATAAGATGGAGATAGAAATCAGGGTGTTCAACATTGATTCTAAAAAATAAGGGATAAAACCAACACAAACTGGGCTTCTTAGGCATCTGAGGAGAAACTAAAGTCAGTGACCATCACTTTAAAGAGAATAAGAGGTATGTGCTCTTCAATGACTCCACAAACTCGGGTACAAAAAAAAAAAAAAAACCTAGGAAAGGATTATTTAAGTTTCATGGGTCATTGGAGGTCTCAGGTAGAGCTATCTAGACTGGTTGTTCTCAACTTCGCTGCAATCCAACTTGGGAAATTTTTAGAAATGCAAATATCCAGATGTCCTATAGTCCCTTGTTATTCAAATTGTGATCAACTACCAGTATCATTAGGCTCCCATGGGAGTTTGTTAATAATAATCTCAGACCCCATATCAGACCATGAATCAAAATCTATATTCGTATAAGATTCCCCAGGAGATGTACATGCAGTTTGAGAAACATTACCTCTGAATCACTGGAAGGGCTTGTTAAAACACAGACTGCTAAAACAGGAGTGGGGTTTGTGAATTTGCATTTCTAACAAGTTCCCAAATGCTGCTGCTACTGCTGCAGGTCTGAGACCATATTTTGAGAACTTCTGCTATAGACTAATTAAATCAGAATCTCCCTAGGTGGGATCCAGGTATCAGTATATTTTAAAGCTCTCTAAATGATTCTAATTTACAGTCAATGTTGAGAACAACTGGTAAAGATATTTTTCTGCTCCTGATTACACAAAGAAGGAAATGAACATGAGAACAGTTTAGCTATCCTCTCAACACTAGCTCAAACTCATGACTAAAATATTCTTTAATATAAAATGAATTTTGATTAATCACAGGAGAAAGAAAAATGCTTCTTCATCCTTAGTGACTCACTTCCACAAACATATTTGGTTACTGTTGAAAAAAAAGGTCACCAAAAGTAATCATTAACTTAATCATCACAGTAACAATCAATTTATTAATTTCATTTTCTGATGATTCTTATTTGATTGGGAAATGGCATTTTGAAGGCCAGAATATGTTTCTTTTCATCATATTTTTAATAGAAGCAATTCTGAATAAATCATTGTTCTCCAATCAGCCTGCAAAACCAATTATTTCTGTTCATCTGTTTGCTTTAGGTTTCTTTTTTACCTTCTTTCTCTAGGTTCTTAAAATGGAAGTTTAGAGTATGATTTAAGACATTTTCTCTTTTCTAATGCATACATTTTAGTGCTATAAATTTCCCTCTCAGAACTGCTTTAGCTGTGTCCCATAAATATGTTGCATTTTTACTTTTATTCAGTTCAATGTATTTTTTTAAATTTTCCTTGAGATTTCCTCTTTGACCCATGGATCAAAGGTGTATTGTTTGGTTTCCAAGAGTTTAGAGATTTTCCTGTTTTCCTTCTGTTATTCTTTTCTAGTTTAATTCCATTCTGGTCAGAGAGGCACACCTGTATAATTTCTATTATTTTTAAATTGGTTGAAGTTTTTATTATGTCTTCAGATATGATCTATATTGATATAAGTTCTGTAGACATTTGAAAAAATTTGTATTTTACTGTTTGGGGGTGGAATATTCTCTAAATATTAAGATCCTATTGGTTGATGATGTTGTTGAGTTCTTCCATATCTTGGATGATTTCCTAACTAGTTGTTCTATCAATTGGTGCAAGAAAGGTATTGGAACTTTCAACTATAATTGTGGGTTTATCTATTTCTTGTTTCAGTTCTATCAGGTTTTGCTTCCATATTTTCAGCTCTGTCATTTGCTTTATACATATTTAGGAACAAATGTCTTCTTGATGAAGTGACCCTTTTACTATTAATACATAAAGTCTGTCTCTGATAATTTTCTTTGCTCTGATATTAATATAACCACTCTGCTTTTCTTTGATTAATGTTTACCTGATATATATTTTTTATCCTTTTCTCTTTTTTTTGGCTACATCAGGTCTGAGTTGTAGCACGTGGGACCTTCACTACAACATGCAGGATCTTTCCTTGCAGCACGCGAGCTCTTCGTTGTGGCACTTGGGCTTCTCTCTAGTTGTGGCACGCGGGCTCTCTAGCTGTGTCATGCGGGCTCCAGAGCGCATGGGCTCTATAGTTAGCAGCACGAGGGCTCTATAGTTGTGGCAGGTGGGCTTAGTTGCCCCATGGCATGTAAGATCCTAGTTCCCTAACCAGGGATTGAACCTGTGTCCCCTGCATTGGAAGGTGGATTCTTAACCACTGGACCATGAGGGAAGTCCCATACCCTATTATTTTCAACAAACCTGTATCACTATATTTGAAGTGAGTTTCTCTCATAGACAGCATATAACTAAGTAATATTTTTTTATTTCATAATGACAATCTCTTAATTGATGCATTTGGATCATTTACATATAATGTAACAAAAAATATGCTAGGGCTTAAGTCTGTCATTTTATCTTTTGTTTTCTGTTTGGTTTGTTTTGGTTTTCATTTCTCTGTTTTCTATATCCTATCTTCTTGTGGGTGACTTAAACATTTTTTAGAATTCCATTTTAATTTATCTATAGTGGTTTTGAGTGTATCTCTTTGTACAGCTTTTTCAGTAGTTACCCTAGGTATTCCATTATATATACATAACTTATCACAGTCTACTGGTGGTGTCATTTTACCAGTGCAAATGAATTATAGGAATCTCACCTCCCTTAACATCTTTTTACCCTCCTGCATTTATAATTGTCCTAAATATCTCTTCTACATATGTTTAGAACCACATCAGAAAGTGTTATAAATTTTGTCAATGAACAAACATAATTTAGAAAACTCAAGTGGAGAAGGGAAGTCTATTTTATTTATATATATTTTTGTTTATCATGTTCTTTTTTTTCTTGGCCACACCACACGGCTTGCAGGATCTTAGTTCCCTGACCAGGGATCGAACCCATGCCCTCAGCAGCGAAATCACAGAGTCCTAACCACTGGACCGCCAGGAATTCCCTTCTCATCATGTTCTTTTTTCCATCCTGATGTTCCAAGTTTCCATTATTTCCTTTATGTCTAGAGACTTTCTTTAGCTATTCTTTTAGGGTTGATCTGCTGGTGGCAAATTCCTTTGTTTTCATTTAAGAATGTCACACCAGCCCAGTGGGAAGAGGGAGGAAGACCTTATTATCTCCAGGTGGGTTTGGAAGGCCACACTTCCCATGTGGTCTCCACTGACACAGAGGGGAGGGTAGGCATACCAAAGTGAAGATATCCCCTACATGATCTTTTCTGACATTATCCCAGTGGGGCTTCAGGGTACCACATTAAAGCCTCACAAAGATGAAAATCTAGGCTTCCCACTTGGACTTTGTTGGCATGAAGGTGGGTGGGTCCATAGTTTTTTCTCCACTGTCTGCCTAGAGTTAGAGCAGTTATTGTCTAAAAGTTTTCTGTCATGCTAGGGTGTCTCTTTCCTGGTCCTTTGGCAAGAGAGAGCAGGTTTTTGTTGAGGATATTTTTTATCTGTACCCACTGTCATCTCTGGGTCACCAACTTCTTCAGTTCTAAGTCTGGGATACATGAGGCAAAAAGAAAACCCCAGGGAACTTACCAACTTACTACCATGTTGTTCTTTGGGTCCCAAGGTCCCTAATCAGCCTGCCTTCTACCTTCTTAACTCCACCTTTCAGAGTATTCTTATTTTATATATACATACATCCATACACATATAATATATATGTATTATTATTTTATATAATAAGTATGTATTATTTTAGTTATACATAACAGGAGGAATAGGGGAAAGCATGTGTACTCCATCTTCCTGGAAGCAGAACTCTCCATTCTTTAACATGATGAATGAACTAATAAATGTGAAGAACAGGTAACCCTTGGAGAACAGAAATTACCTGAAAACATTACCAAGTCATTAACAATGGCTAAAATATAATAAGAGGGTGAAGAAGTTTTCAAGAAGCAAATCAGGAACAAGTGCAAAATAAAGTTCTAGATATACTGAGGCAGGGAGAGCAATAGCTTATGGCCTCAGGCTTACATGACCAAATGTCAGAAACTGCTGGAATCTTAGCAACACCTGAGATCCGGATGCATCACAGGCCTGGGGAAGCTACGTAACCTCTCCTCACTAAATAGCATTGTTGTGAGAACTGAATGAATTGATAAATACAAATAATGTATAGCAAGTGCCTGGCTCACATTAAGGGCTCTATAAATGTTAATTATTAATGTTGTTAGCTAAAAATATGTATATTACCTAAATAAGAGCTTCTTGAGATAACAGAAGTCTATCTGTATAATTATTAGGCCACAATTCTCCAAGGCTTGGAGGTCAGTGTTGAAGAAGAAACTGACCATCACCATTAAACTTAACATGGGGATCATTCTGCCAGTTACGAGAATTTTTACCTACTTCAAGGCACTTGCTTAAGTTCATAGGCAGCACCGTTAATGTAGTTTAGAAAGAAATATTTTTTTTGAAAAAGAGATACATACCAGGAAGGGTAGAACTAATTCTACCCCTACTCACCCTACTCTGTGACTACTCAGACTTCCACCAGCTACCAGACACCAGTCTTCCCTAAACATACTACAAAGTACCTCAAAATCACCAAGTCCAATATCAAACTTCTTGTTCTTGTTGAAACCTGCTCTTCCTCCAGATTTCCCTATTTCAGTGTCTCTCTAATAAACCATTAGCCTCTAAGGAAACCAAGACAGAAATCACAGTCATCCTTTATTCACCATTCCTAAAAAGTCACTAAGCATACTGACTCTATATCAAAAATACTTTGACTTTGTCACTCCTGTTTCTCTCCACTGTCATTTCTGTAACAGAGCTACCAACCCCACCCTTGCTCCCACCTGACCCAGTCCTTCATCCAGCCTCAACTTCTACTCCCTTCGCTTCCCTTCCTGCTCAGGAATGCAGCCAGATCAAGTGGTTTCCCAACATCTCCCGCAGCTCAATGCCTTTGTGCATCTGTTTCCCTCTGCCTAGAATGCCTTCTCCCTCTTCCCTTTATATCCCACCTGCAAACTCCTATTCATTCCTGAAAATGAAACTGAATAATGCTTTTCTCTTCATTTTTCCTAATAACTTGAGATCTAGATATAGTTGTTTTTCTACTATCTATCTTTTCCCACTAGGCTGTAAGTTCCTCAAGGGCAGGGTCATGCATTTTTCATCTTTATAGTCTTAGGGCTGTTAAAAAAATGGTGGACTATGAAAACAAAGAGTCTTAAATTGAAACTTTAGCTTTGTCATTTCCCAAGTATGTGAACTAATTGGACTGAGAATATAACTTGCAGAGGTGTTGATCCTGTGAACCCTCAAAATAGCTGGGGGGTACAGAGCCACAAAATGCCTTAAGTTAGTGGTCTATGATTAATCTCAAGTGCCTTTCAAATATGAATATCACTTCTGTGCATAATAAAATCAGGAAAGTTTGGGAAGCATGAAATTACTTAATTGACCAGTTTGTGAATATGTAAATTATTGATGATGATGCCTGATTCAGAGGGTTATTGGAAGGATTTATATATGTTAAATGACCCAACTAGCACAAAGTCTGGGACATGGTTGGTACTCAACAAATGTTAGTTCTATTCATCTTCTTTTTATTTTTTTCTCTTTAAAGTCTTTTCTCCACTTTTCCGTTTTCTTTCTGCTCTAGCTTTTTAAAAACCATATATTTTTCAGTCATTTCTACACTTATTCTACTTCCTCTCTATTTATTTTACTTTACTCCAACCCAGTCTCCCCTTATATCCTTATTCTATCCTCATTCAGACTCAAGAACACACACTTCAAAGATATGGCTTTCCTCCACTCACTATGTATGCATACCAACACTGCACCATCACCCACAAAACACCAACTCTGAATGTTGAGAAAGCTTTAGCAAGAACTATTCCTCATAATAAAAATCTATGAGTGGAAGAAGAATTAATTTTCAAGGAGAATGAATCTCATTCAGGACAGGTTTAACACAATCAAAACTCAGAAAAGATAAGCAAAAGAAAAGGAAAAGTAATAGACAAAGTAAAAACAAAAGAAATTATATTGTAATATAAATAACATTGTTTCAAACAATATTCTTCAGCATATGAAACAAAGAAATCATCATCATTCTTGCAGTGAAGAATCTAAATTAATTGAAATTCATGTGACATAGCAATGAATCTCTTGAAAGGATGGAAAAGGGACAAACCTAAAAAATGAGTGTTAGAAAACATTAGTCACGCACGGTGATTCAGGAAAAAAGAATTACATGGTAAAAAACAGCTGGGATTGGCTGCACTTGATCTTCACTTTGCCAATAGAGATTGAACATTGCATTAGCATATTACTGGTTGGAAGTCCTGTGGTAACTTATTTAATTTGGTCCAATATGGAGCCTCCAAGTTTTCAACAACAGTGGAATCATTCTTTTTCTTTAAAGTAGCATCTCATATAAGTAGTACATTCTGGAAATCTTATTGATGAGTTTGTTTCCATTAAAACCAGGAAAGTAAAATTATCAATTGGTTTTTGTATAAGTAAAATATTTAAACTTAAAATATTTTGAGTTTTAATACACCTATAATACTTTTCAATTTTTTGATAGTTTTTTACCTGCTTTAATGTTCTGGAAAAAAATTAACTATTACAATTTTTTTTTCCTTTTGCCTTAGACTCCAGTATCCCTAGGCAGGGTCCTCAGTGGTTGCCTCTGAATGGTAGTGAGGGTTGACTGGGGAGGAGCATGAGGGAACTTTCTGGAGTGATGGAAATGCTCAGTATCTTGATAAGGGTATGAGTTACAAAAATGTATACATTTGTCAAAGCTCAGCAAATGTTCACTTACAAGCATGGCATTTCATTGTAAGTTTTATATAAAAAAGAAAAAGACTGTGAATAATGAATTCTAGTTAAAAATGTGCATGCTGAAGTATGCAGGGGAAAGAATACTTAAGTCTATGATTTACTCTGAATGCACAAAAATAAAATGGATTAGTCGATGGAGGGTTACCTGTATGTGATAAAGTCTAGTAAAATGTGAATGGTACAATTGGTGGTAGGTACATATTTGTGTAGTGTAAAATTCCTTCAACTTTGCAATATGTTTGCCAGTTTTCATAACAAGGTGCTAGGGAAAAGAGAAAATGAATAAAATGAAATGAAATGGAATTAAATAAAAAGCATCATCTCAAAAAACAACAAAAAAGCAGCCTCTCATAGAAATAATGAGAAGCTCTGGTCTGGAAACCACATGCAGACAATCATGATTTATTCACTACTGAATCACTATAGAATGCCTAATATGTGACAGGCACTGGGATATTATGGCATTAATGAATAAAACACGTAAAAATCCCTGCCCTCATGGAGCTCATATGCTAGTGGGCTAAGGGTAAGATAACACACTTATTAAATAACTAAACTGTATATTAGGCTAGAAGGTGACAAGTACTGTGAAGAATAAATAGTGCAGTTAAAATAGGACTGCAATTTTAAATAAGACAGTTGGAATAGATCTCAAAGAGAAGGTAAGATTTGTGCAAAGACTTGAGGGAGATGATATAATAAGCCAAGTGGAAAATCTTGAGGGGTAATCTACCGCAGGTGGACTTACAGCCAGAGAAAATGCCATTGAATGGGAACATGCCTGTCATATTCTAAGATTAGCAGCAAGGCTGGTGTGGGCTGACAGATTTAGTGGTTAGAGTAGTAGGATATGAGGTCAGGGAAGGAATGAAGGACCAGATAATGTAGAATGTTATAGGCTAAATTGTGACCCACAAAATTCATATGTTGACGCCCTCCCTAATCTCCAGTCCCTCAGAATGTGACTGTATTTGGAGACAGTGCCTTTGAAGAGGTAATTCAAAGTTAAAACTGGGTTGTTAGTGTGGGGCCTAATCTAATATGACTGGTGCGCTTATAAGAAGAGGAGGTTAGGAAACAAAGTGACAACCATGTGAGGACACAGTGAGAAGGTGGCCATCTGCAAGCCAAGGAGAGGGGCCTCAAAAGAAACCATACCTTGACCTTGAACTTCTAGCCTCTAGAATTTCTGTGGTTTAAGCTGCACAGCCTGTTATTTTTTTTTATGGCAGCTGATCCCTCCTAACTTTACAACAAGAACAAGCCAAATAAGTTCCCCAACCATGTTTGCTTGTTTAACTCCCAGAGAACTAGGAATACAAAGAAAGCTAAATGAATTAAATTCCAGGAAGGAAGGAATCCTTCCCAGCAAAGAAGAAACTCACTACTGCTTTCACCCCTGGTTTAGTGGGAAGAAGAGCAAATATGCTCTTGATAGGGGTAAGGAGAAAGTAGCTTAACTTGTAAAACTGTTAAACACTGTAAGTGGACTGATGTGATGGATTAGATCCCACAAAACCTCATCACAGAGGGAGGCTGTGGCCCTGACCCAGAGACACAGAGGCCTTTCCTGAGAGAAAGGCAGGAGCTCTCTGAAGGCTGAGGATAGGGAAGAACAGCCGAGAAACAACTGACTTCTTCATTATCCTTTACTATCTCCTTATTCTCCTTTCAATAACTGTTGAATCTGTAGTGATGTCACCTTTCTCATCCCTGATACTGGTAATTTGTCTCTTCTCTTTTATTCCCTGATCCATCCTAGCTAGGTTCATCAATACTATTGATCTTCTCAAAGAATCAATTTTTGTTTTCATTGATTTCCCCATTGTTTTTCTGTTTTCTATGCTCTTGATTTCTGTCTTGATCTTTATTATTTCCTTTCTTTTCTTTATTTTGGTTTTCATTGACTATTTTATAATTTCTTTTTTGTTTGTTTGTTTGTTTTTTTGTTTTGCTGTACGCGGGCCTCTCACTGTTGTGGCCTCTCCCGTTGCGGAGCACAGGCTCCAGATGCACAGGCTCAGCAGCCACAGCTCACGGGCCCAGCCGCTCTGCGGCATGTGGGATCTTCCTGGACCGGGGCATGAACCTGTGTCCCCTGCATCAGCAGGCGGATTCTCAACCACTGTGCCACCAGGGAAGCCCTATAGTTTCTTAAGATAGAAGCTGAGGTCATTGTTTTGGGACCTTTCTTTTTTCTAATATAGGCACCTACTGCTATAGATTTTTCCTTAAATACTGCTTCACGAGCATCCAACAAATTCTGATATGTTGTATGTACACTTTCATTTCATGTGAAATACCTTCTACTTTCCCTTTACATTTATTTTTGACCCACAGTGTATTAGTTTCCTATGGTTACCTCAATAAATTATCACAAACTGTGTATCTTAAATCAACAAAAATTTATTTTCTCACAATTCTGGAGGCTAGGAGTCCAAAATTAGAGTGTTAGCAAGGTCACACTTCCTCTAACAGCTCTCCTTGCCTCTTCCAGCTTCTGTTGGCTCCATGTGCTATGTGGCTTATGGCTCTATAACTCCAATCTCTGCCTCTATCTTCATGTGGCCTTCTCCTCTGTGTCTGTGTGCTCTCCTTTTCTTTCTTTTATAAAGATACCTCTCATTGGACTTCGGACCCATATGGATAATCCAAGATTATGTCATCTGAAAATCCTTAACTGAATCACATCTGCAAAGAAGGTCGTATTCACAGGTTCCAGTGATTACAACATAGACATATCATTTTGGAAACCACAGATCAACCCACTACCCAGGTATTATTCAGAAGTATGTTATTTAGTGTCCAGATATTTGGGGGCTTTCCAGACATGTTTCGTTATTGATTTTTCATTTAATTTCATTGTGGTTAGAGAACATACTCTGCAATACCTTTAAACATATTGAGACTTATTTTTATGGCCCAAAATATAATTTATCTTGGCAAATGTTCTGTGTGCATTTGAAAAGAATGTATATTCTACTGTTGTTGGGTGGAGTGCTCTAAAAATGTCAATAGGTCAAGTTAATTGACTGTGTTTTTCAAATCTATCTACTGATCTTCTGTCTACTTATTCTATCAATTTGTGACAAGGATAACATATTTCTGACTGTAACTATGAATAATGTGTACTATATTACCATGTTTTCTAACATTGTCTACATCTCACACCCATATGTTCACTGATACCTACATGGGTGGATACTTCCTAACAAATTCTCCCTCTCTTTTATTAGGAGTCCTGCCCATCGTTCTTCCTATTTTAGTTATAGATATTTTTCTATACATTTTGGTTAATACATAGGAGATATTTGACTCTGCAAAAATTTCAACTTCAGTTTTTACTCATCCTTTAAAATTCAAACTATACTTTTATAAGTGTTGTAAATTATGTTTATGTTCTTGGTTTCATGAGCTGTCTGCTCCTGATCAGGTGATATAATTCTGAATACAATCAAAGCCACTTATGAAGTTTTGTGAGAGGTACTAAGTGCTCTTCTAAAAACTTTTTAGTCTTAAATATTTAAATAGAAATGAGAAAACTGGTAACATTTTTTTTTCAAATATCAGATAGCAAGTTCAAGAAGCAGATTATACTAAACTTCTCATTACTGAGAAGTTACACATCATGAACTCAGATTTCTTTTTTGAGGCTTAATGTAGCTTAACACTTTACCTCATGGGAGTTACAATATGGAAAGAAGACATAAAAGACTTGGGTTGATTGGTCTGTATCACAGCAGGGCCTGCAAAATATACCAGGTCTCCCAGGGTGGCCACACTGTCTGAATAATTCACCTCTGGGCTGTTGTTATATTTGAGGGAGGCATTCAAAGGTCTATGAGTGACCATCTGCAGAAAAGGAAAAGGTAGGCCAGGACTGCATGAATTTCCCATGTACTGAGTCAAGCTCACTATTGGAAAAAAAAAATCTATCTCATATTCAGCCAGCTGAATGAATACAGTGTAGTCACCTCTCAATATTAAAAATAGTACTATCTATAAGAACTAGGACAATGAATGGAAATATGAGAAACAATCAGCTGAATGAATACAGTGTAGTCACCTCTCAATATTAAAAATAGTACTATCTATAAGAACTAGGACAATGAATGGAAATATGAGACAAGGTCCAACAAAGCGATATGGTAAAACTGCAATTTGTCATAGGAGACGAATTTCCATCAAAATGATCATGCTAAAGTACAGAATATCTCAGTGTGGGAACTTTATCATTATTTCTACCTCTATTCAAAACTTACTTTGGTTCAGGTGCTATGCTAGGCAGTATAGGGAGCTATTAATATGACTATTATCTGACCTCATGGAAGTTAAAAATTAGTTGGTGATAAAATTTTATTTATGTTTATTATAAGATCTCTCAATAATAAAGTTATCATCTGGGTAAGAGGTCCTTGAGACAATCTCCTACCTAGAGCTGAGAACTCCTAAGAAATGGTACTTTTCAGGGATACTTTCTTTGGTCACCAGACTGTTCCCTAAAATAGTCAATGTATATAGGCCTTAATTATAATATTAAAGTTTGAATTAAGATAAAAATGCAGTATATGAAAAATGAGTGTGTGATTTGCTTTTAGCTGAAGGTTTAGAATGACTGATGGTTCACTTTGGCATGAGCTGTGTCATACAAAGGAGGCCTTAGTTGCATTTCTACAAGATAACCCAAGGCAATGACACCCTCCCCATCTATGCCATTGCTCTTGCACCAGAGGAGACCAACTGGTGGAATAGCAGTCTTCTGGGGCCAAACCAGACAGGTTTACTTGAAGATGCTTCTCCACCATTAGGACACCCAGAGTCATGAGACTCTAAAACACTTCACTCACCTTTCCTCCCCATAGTAAAGGAGAGAGCAGTTGGTGGCTTTCAATTTATCCTCTTGTTAGAAGCCTTCCTATCTGACATATTCAGAATAGGTAGATGGCCAGTTTGTCAAATAAATATATTAAAGTTAAGAATCTTTAAAAATAATACCTAAACATTCTTCATAATAACATTTAAATGCACATAGTTTGCTATTCTTTTGATGTGAGGCCAAGACCTTTGCTTTATGTACGGATCTGCTAGTTAGATTTCTACATTTTACTTACACTATTTTCATATGCATCATCTATGCTTTCAAGTTTTGTTTCTTTAGAATAAAGTGAGGAAATTAAAGACATGAGAAAAAATCTGAAGAATCATTCCATGATTCTTAGCCACTCACATTTTCCCATCTTTTATGATTGTCTCAGCCACACCTAATTCTAATTCAACAAGAATTTTGCTTTAGCAAATTGACTAGCAGTCTATTTTAGTTTTCATATAAACATTTCTCTTCACTTGTAGATGTTATATTCATTTACAGAACAATTAATTACATTATATAATAAAATAGCAAGTACAACTGTCATGTACAGATTTGGGACTCTTGGTGACATACATCACCACAAGGGGCACCTGAAGTACCCAGGAATAGGGAAGAACAGCCTTCTAGAATGTCATAGGCATTCGTGTTTAAACCTTCCGGAGGAAATAGAGAACGTCAGTTAGTCCACTTAGCTGGGAGATGGGATAAGAGGGATTCTGTTGTTGCTTATTAAGCTTGAGACTTTTGTAAAGGCCTACTTATTTAGAAAAGAAGAGAAAAAAAAAAGAACATGCCTCAAGCTTCCCTCTACAACTAGAAAACTACCTTAATCAAAATACACAGATATAACCAAAAATTACAGAGAAGGAAACAATGAATTTCACCTGGCATTTAAGAATAAGAAAATTAAATTTCAGAAAATCAAGACAGCAAAGGAGGAGCAGCAGAGGAAGACTTCAACTCCATTGCTTCTGTGGAAGCAAAAGCTTCTGTGATACAACACTACTAAAGTGAAAACAAAGAGATACTACTTGACCAGCCCCAGTTCACTTCATACAAGTTCACAGAGTGACATGGTGCCCACAACATCTCAATGTCATCAACAATGAGTTGCAATAAAAATGGCCCTGAAAGTTCCTTTCAGGTCTATTTGTACAAACTTTTGACAAGTGAACAGCACTTACTGATATAAAGAAAGGCCGGCAGACCACATGACAGGTTTGCATACTTATAAAATTATATCAATGCAATCAGCAGATTCCAAGATTTGAAAAGCATTTTGAAACACTGCATAGTGCACATGTAAATGGGACAGAGTGACTTCAGTGTCTCTCAATCAAATATAGAGTTTTGAAGAAATAGCTAGTTCCAATGAAGACATTTTGGTCAGAAAACTTTAGGTAAACAAGATGCCCATTTGATACTAGCTCATTCCCTTCACATGAGTTCAGATATGGCTGTAGTCAATCTGTGTCACAACAATCCAGAAAACATGATAATTCTTAGCCGTGCCATAAGGAACTATTTAAGAACTAGTAGAATTAGTCTGTTTCCATAGAGACAAAGGAGATTTATACACACTCTGAAAGTAGCTTACAGGGTTATACCATTTCCATGAGTGTGACAAGCCATTGTAGATATTTAAGTAATAGTTTTCCAAAGGAAAAAGCAATATTTTCAAAGACCATTTATGGCAACGATGAAACGGTCATAGCTCTTTTATTTTAATATATGAGTTCCATAGACATTCATACTCCAAATATATACAGACACTTGTTTACATAAAATAAAACATCATAAATTACCATCTATGGTAAGATGTAGGTACAAACACCTGCAAATGATATCTCTGTAGAAACCATAGCATAATATCATATGGCCACCAAGTGATTCGGCCCTGCTTATTTCCAAAACTCCAGTCCATTACACTGACTACCATTACAGCTATTTAAGCATGAAATGTTTGCCCTCATTTTTATTCAGACACTTCATGGACCATTTACTGTCAGCTATAAAATCATCTGAAAGGTAATTGAGTTTACAGCTGAGAAAAATAAGAAGCCTCCTAAACAATCTGAGAATATTGACTTAGTGTCTTGTAGGTAGGGATGAACTTAAATTGAATGTGAAATTGGGGCAAAAGGTGACTTTTTAACAAGAACACTTTTTAAAACAAATGAGCAGAATGGCTTGTGGATGTTCAAGTTTCTCCCCCTTAATAAGAAAAAGCTTAGCCATAAAGAGAAGAAAACTTTAAAATGCCTCCGAAGTCCTCATAGTTCAAAAAATAGTATCAAGGGCCAAAGGTAGCTTCAAGACACTAGCCTCAGCTGTAAAAATTGTGAAAGGCTGGGTCAGTGAGGCTGACCACATGTAGGAAAAGGACACCTTTTCTCATAGGCATGCCGTTTACCAGATACGTTTTATTTTCCAACAAATATAAAACCTAATTACATCCCCAAACCCTTTAATGCCCACTGTGTGTGCAAGGCACTGTTCTAGGTACCACAAAGGAACACAAAAATGATTTGTGGCCGCCACAAACTTAAGGTCTAGAGGGAAGATAAATAAATGAATAACTTTAGTACAAAGCAGAACGCAAGGAGGGCTACAAAGACAAAATGCGCTCTCTGCTGGATGGTGGAGCTCACCCAGCTGCCAGTGGGGCTGAGGGAACCTGGAGAATGAGCCCTGCCCACCCTGGTATTGCTGCGTAGGACAGGTGCCCCCTTCAGGCCTTAGGGCACGAAGGGCCGGCCTCTAGCGCACACCTGACAACAATGCTTCTGTACACATATGCTTCTCCAACTGTGGGCAACTCTTCAAAGACAAGAACTAAATTTCTTATTTATCCTGTGTTCCTAGCACTTAGTTTAGGGTCTAGTACCTAGGAGGCAATCAATAAATATAAAATGGAAAATTTAATAAACTAAATTCCCTCAATCCGGAACGGGCCACTATCCCGTTTCTCCCTTTTCTCTATACACACACATTCACATTTCTGAATATAAAATTCCTACCCAGGTCAAATGCTACTTCTTCCTTACAGCAATATTTAATCTTGCCTCTTTTTCCAACCCTAAGCAGAATTTTTTACCCTTTCCCTGGATTTTTCTGTAATCTATACCCCTCAGACTTCTAAAATGGTTTTAAAAGGCTGCATTAAATCAATGATTCTCTGTCGCTCTCATTTTCCACCCGCTCTCAACAGTTTGTGTGATTACTGCTATTTGTGACTGCTTTTCTGTGTAACCTCCTAGAGGGAGGGATCTAAACACCTCATTTTTATGCCTTCAGCACCCTAAGAGAGCATCAATTTAATGGCTTAACAAGAACCTATTTAGCAACAATACTGAGCCTGAAGCTATATAAAATTTTAATTAAGTGAGATGATATTTCTAGACATGATTGAGAGATTCCAGCGTAACAGGGGTCTTCTTGACCTCCGCAGCCTTTTGCCTGTTCTAACACTGCTGTGTTTGCTCAAGGGCTATTGACACACAAGACTGTCCTGACACTAACGACTCCATGTATTATTTCCTTTCAAACCTCCAGCCACTGTTTTCCTCTAATTCATCTTCTGCCTGGATAATATCACAGGTGGGATACACTGATGTCCCTTCATCTATGTCTTACCTTACATGAAATAGAATAAGAGGTTAAATGATCATTTACCCCAAAATGGCAAGCAGCTTCTACCTTTGACCTCCAAAACTCTGCTACACATACATGAGTTTTCTTCAACCCTTGGGTAGGAGATTCCGGATTAAAAATGCAAATGTGCTGCCCCCTCCTCCAAAAGTTTCAGGTCTCTTTATTTGGCCCTTCATATCTTTACATATAGGAAAATAAAACAAAACAAAAATAAAATGAGTGCATTAAATGCACAGCTTTTAGCACGTTGCTGAGCACATAGGAGAGACTAAGCTAAAAATTGTTAATTGGTAAAACATATGCAAAAGAAGTTTTCTAACTATAAAGAATCTTGTATGTAACTGGGTACTTTGTTTCACAGACAAATCTCAAGTTGTCAGAGAATTCAAAACAACACTCAGAAAAATTCATTTTAAAAAGTCTGAGTCATGCTGAGCAGACGATAGCTGGTATTTTATGTGCTCTCATTTTGAAGTCTCTCATTTAAAAGGAATCATTCATATTTTCTCCAGAGAACATAAAGAATTTTTGTTACTTTCAATCACAGGTAAATTGGTTTTATTCTTGACACTGTGGCCATAATTGCAAAAGGAACGCTGAAGATCACAGTGGGATATGGACATTTCACCGGAGCATTTCATATTCACCAGATTATGTCGTGTATGTACCTTGTATTTGAGAATTCATTCTACAGATGAATCTTAGAGATTGCTAATTTTCATAATAAACTAAAGCTGTTTATTCACCTAAGAGAAAACAGAGAGGGAACGTGTATAATTATATTTGAATCAACAGCTGCTGTGCCCACTAAAATCTTCCCTGTCTCCGATGAAGACACCATCACTATGTTTTTGCAACTAAAATAAAGTTGTTCTAAACGCAGATAATCTAAGGATCAGTCATCTTACTTTTATGTCTTTCCCCAGAGTAGTTTAAAAGAAAATGTTTTATAACGTTTATAACGTTATAAACGTTAAAACATTTATAACGTTCAAATTTGTCAGTTGCTGGAAACACTGACAAAGTCCAATGTAGGCTGCTTCTAAACTCCTTGAAAACCCAAAGAAAACAACAGAATGGAAGGTCCAGTATAATTGCATTAAATGTGTCTGTGGGAACTCAAAATAAGCATGACATGTTGCCCTGATAAAAAAATTTCTGGCATAAACCTCAGACAATTTGGGTGATCCTAGAAATCATTATAATCTCTCACCATCTGTCTCTTCTAATTTCTCCATTCCTAACTTCTAATTTCTGTTCCGTTTTTCTCACCACAGCCCCAAAGTAAAGAGCCTGCTTTGAAGGTTAAAGCTCTTTCCCCACCCCTGTATGCAGACTTCCCTACTCCTAAAATAGCGATAAAAAGTAACTCTTGACTACCAATTACTGAGATGGTTATAGAATGTCCTATTGGACTATCCTCTGGTTAAATGTTTAATTAAAATGCAATTAAAATGCAAATTAACACTAGACAATGAAACGATCATGGCTAGAGCATGACAAGAGAAAAAGTCAGTTTCATCCAAAAATGCAAACTTTTGGAATCATAATTAAATGTGTAGCTATTTAGATTTGACAAAAAATCTTATGGCCTAGTGAAGGAATCAGGAAACCCCAGCTAAAATTGTGCCAGATAAGGGTTTCCAGTCTGGTCAAAAAAATGTCACTTTAGAGACACCACAATTTTGGCAGTACATCTTTTCATTTCATGTCACGGAACTGATTTTCCTGAACTGTTAGATTGAGTGGGTTAATGTAGCAAAACTCTGAGTTCTTTGGGGAAAGATGGAGATCATTTGGTATAGTAACTTACTGATGTGGAAGAAACATATCTCCAGATATGTTTAGAAAGGATTGCTGAATTACAAAGAGATTAGTACTGGCCAGTCTCATGTGTGAGTAGGAGTGATGTCTACTAGTGGCTTTAGTAAAATGTATACATACATATAGAGCATAGGCTTATTTCACATGGCCAGTCATTTCATCTGACAGTGGCCGATGGTGGAGATGAGTGGGAGAAAGTGAAATTAAAACAATAGAAGACCAATAGCAATAAGAGCATAACAGAAGGCACGAGGCACCAAAGAGAGACTCATATGAGAAGCAGAAGATTATACATCATAACAAAATATTGATTCACATTCTGAAGATCTCAGGGAGACAAAAAAAATGAAGAAGGAAAAACAGAAATTAATGATTGGTGAAAACTAAGAAATGACACACCTAATAAGAAATGACTGTGGAAGAGTCGAGAATTATTAATGGCTTGTTTATTAATATTGGTTAATATTATTTGAATTATTAATATAATCCATATTTGAAAAAAGCTAGATATTCATATGAAATAACTAATGGGACAGTATGCAGACACGTAAAGCAAATGCATAATGATTTTTTAAAATGTTCTTTCCTCTATGTACTCATTGCTACAAAAATAAAGTACAGCCCAATAACACAAGTAGACAAATGGTAAGTACTATAACAGAAGGAAAGAGGCCTGAATATTCTCTAAAGGAAAACATGTTCTGCACTGTCCTGAAAGGATGTGAGGTAGCATCAGAAATTATTAAGATATTGTTGCTGGGTCTTCTGCTGGTCCAAAGAGCAGCATCTTTAATGAGCAATGAGCTGGACACTGACTCAACATCTTGACATGGCCAACTTCCATGAGAGGCTGATAATATTGGTTCCTATCTTGGATATTTTCAGGGAAGTAGAAAACAAGTTAACCATCTGCCTTCCTTTAGCTGTAGTTTTAAAGTCATGATATTCCAAAAAACAAAGCTAACTAAATGCCACAGATTAAATATCAAACTACTAATGATATCTACTATTCAGGTAATGTAAGTGTAAGATTCCATTTTCCCATAGCATTCTTTGCACAAAGTCATCAGGATCAAAAGATATTGTTTGACAACATTAAAAAAAAATTACTTCTCTGAATTAAAAATCAAAAACATAATTAAAAGGTGAATGCCTAAACATAAAAATATCTGTTACAACATGCTGGACAAGAATAAAATCCTTATGAAAGAAAGAGATAATGTAGAAATCATGAAGAAAAACTTAAAATCCTAAAAAACAAATATATGGAAGACAGATTTTTACATTGCAACCTCATTAGTCATCTAAGAAATGCAAACTAAAACAATGACATTCTATCTGTAAATAACAAAAATAAAAATTGTAAGTCTGGGGCTTCCCTGGTGGCGCAGTGGTTGAGAGTCTGCCTGCCGATGCAGGGGACACGGGTTCGTGCCCCGGTCCGGGAAGATCCCACATGCCGCAGAGCGGCTGGGCCCGTGAGCCATGGCCGCTGAGCCTGCACGTCCGGAGCCTGTGCTCTGCAACGGGAGAGGCCACAACAGTGAGAGGCCCGCGTACCACAAAAAAAAAAAAAAAAAAAATTGTAACTCTGGCAAGTGGACAATGAAACAGGCATACTTACATATCTCTGATAGAATACAGTGAAACTGTCTTTTCAGAAAGCAATTCAGGAAGAGTTTTTGATCTGGAAGTCCCACAGCTGGGAATCTATTCTAGTAAATAAACCAAAATGCAGATAAAAAATATGCACACAGATGTCCCCTTAAAAAATTGTATATTATATAAGGGAAAGTCCAACAATGAAAGAATCTTTAAGTAAATCATGATATATTATACAGACATATTATACAGTTTTTAGTTACACAGGAAAATATTTATGATAAATTGCTAATTAGAAAAGCAGGATTCAACATTTTACATTAGGTATGATGTCAAACTCAATGGCTCTGTGTGTGTGTTTGTGTGTGTGTATTTTTGTCCACTCCCACACATACATATAGAAAATTACATGCTAAGATAACTACCTCTAAAAGAAACACGTATTATCTTTTAATGAGAAAAACACATAATTAATGGAATAAAACTTTCTCTGTTTTCCAATAATGCTGTGCATTAAGAAATAAATATCATTTTGGACTAAATAAATTTGGTTTACAGTAACTGAGGATTATAAGAATCCTGGCAGAGTCTAGGCATGGCTGAGTAAAGCCTGTCTTCACTATATGCAAACTAGTCATTTAAACAAAGCTGAAAGACAGACATTTTCAGGGTATCAAATAATACTTATAACTGAGATACATTTGGCATGCTAAATACAAATCATTCTTTTTTATTTAAATATGCCAAGAATCTTTATTGATTAACTTGTAAACCTTAAGACAAAGCAGTATATATTTGAAACAACACAGAACACACTTCTTGCCAAGAGTTTATAAGGATCCTATAGTTCTTCCAAACAAATACAATTTTAGTGAATATTTAACTTAATTCTATAAAACACTCATAACCTTTTTTTTCTCAAGGGTTAAAAAGGCTATTTTCCCCAATTCTATGGTTTTTTAGATTTAATTACAAAGAAAAATATATGCAAAATATCTTATTTCTAAAATGGAAACATGTGCCCAGTTAGATGAATAGCTTCTATCCCGCTGCCCAGCAAAAGATATTTCTAAGACTAGTTATTATCAATGAATTTATTGATATTATTATCAATGCCAATAAAAGTGGAAAGCCTTTAATTTCTCTCAATTCTACAACTAGTTTCCATAACCATACTACACTGTCATTGCAACATATGAATAATTTTGAAGTGTCTCCTATTATGGTATAGCCCAAAATGATAATAGGCCCTTCTTTGCTGATGTATATTGAGGAACTCTAAAGTTTCCTGATTATTTGGGGTATCATTTTGCCAGTTATTATGTCTTTCTCTTGGTCCTGTTCATTTGTAAGTGTACAAATTCCTTTTTCTTTTCTTATCAGGAAAACTGACGAAATATTTCCTAAGCTATCTGCATTTGAAGAGTTATTAAAAAGATTCCTGAGTGTTGACTACCAGTTTACTTAAAACACTTTTTCTTGAAATATTAAGCAGACAGAAATGGAATATCCATACTCATTTTTATTGTGCAATCGTATGACAATGGGTTAATGTGATGCTTTATAAAAGGTAATAACAGGGGCTTCCCAGGTGGCGCAGTGGTTGAGAGTCCGCCTGCCGATGCGGGGGACGCGGGTTCGTGCCCCGGTCCGGGAGGATCCCGCGTGCTGCGGAGCGGCTGGGCCCGTGAGCCATGGCCGCTGGGCCTGCGCGTCTGGAGCCTGTGCTTCGCGACGGTAGAGGCCACAGCGGTGAGAGGCCCGCGTACCGCAAAAAAAAAAAAAAAAGGTAATAACAATTAAATCCAAATACAAGATAACAAAAGAAGAATTCTCCAAGGAGAAAATTAATGATGTCAACATGCTGGAGAATTATTAAGATTAAAAATATTACTTTAATTAAATGATATTTGATTCTACCTCCTTTCTAAGGAAATTTCCAACTTTGGAAAAATAACTCTGAGTACTACTATCAAAATGGATCTAAAGAAAGATTTTTGGGCTTCCTTGATGGCACAGTGGTTAAGATTCTGCCTGCCAATGCAGGGGACACAGGTTCGAGCCCTGACCCAGGAAGATCCCACATGCCATGGAGCAGCTAAGCCCGCATGCCACAACTACTGAGCCTATGCACTATAGTCCGAGAGCCACAACTACTGAAGCCTGTGCACCTAGAGCCCATGCTCCACAACAAGAGAAGCCACTGCAATGAGAAGCCTGTGCACCAAAACGAAGAGTAGCCTCCACTTGTCAAAACTAGAGAAACCCGGGCTTCCCTGGTGGCGCAGTGGTTGAGAGTCCGCCTGCCAATGCAGGGGACACGGGTTCGTGCCCCGGTCCAGAAGGATCCCACATGCTGCAGAGCGGCTGGGCCCGTGAGCCATGGCCACTAAGCCTGCGCGTCCAGAGCCTGTGCTCCACAACAGGAGAGGCCACGAAAGTGAGAGGCCCACGTACCACACACACACACAAAAAAAACAAAAAACTAGAGAAACCCTGCATACAGCAACAAACACCCAACACAGCCAAAAATAAATAAATAAAATAAAAATCTTAAAAAAAAAAGATTTTTTAGTCCATTAAAATAATTTCTCCCCAAAATCTATAGTTGTCCAGAAATACTGTAATCTGCAGAATTTTAATTTATCACATTTACAAGTTATTTTTCATTCTCTGATGCTACCTGCATTCTCTTATTTTTATATTCACCCTGGACAACTGTTTTAAACATTTGAAAGGTAAACTCAGAGCCAGATGACTGTTTCTACTTGATTTAAAAAAAAAAAAGTGGATTTCCCTGGTGGTCAAGTGGTTAAGAATCCGCCTTCTATGCAGGGGCGCAGGTTTGATCCCTGGTTGGGGAACTAAGATACTACAGGCCGCAGGGCAACTAAGCCCATGCACCACAACTAGAGAGCCCGTGTGCCATAATTAGGCAGGTTGCATGCTGCAACTACTGAGCCCACGCACTCTGGAGCCCACAGCCGCAAAAAAGATGCCACATGCCAAAACAAAGATCCCAAGTGCCACAACTAAGACCCAACGTAGCCAAATTAATCAATTAATTAATTTTTTAAAAAACTGACCTATAAGTAAACAATAGGCACATTAATAAATATGCCCTGAATTATGAAAAATATTACATAATTTTGGTTCTTAGGCAAAAAGGTATTATAAAATGCGGTCACATTTTCATCATTATTTAAAGGTTCATCTAAGTTCTCAAAAGCTGAAATTTATTCACTCCTAAATATATTTATAAAGAATATATGTAGGAGTGAATACTTTCAGTTTTTGATGCAAAAATCCTCAACAAAATACTAGCAAACAGACTCCAACAGCACATTAAAAGGATCATACACCATGATCAAGTGGGGTTTATCCCAGGAATACAAAGATTCTTCAATATACGCAAATCAATCAATGTGATAAACCATATTAACAAACTGAAGGAGAAAAACCATATCATCATCTCAATAGATGCAGAAAAAGCTTTCAACAAAATTCAACACCCATTTATGATAACCACCCCCCCCCCAAGAAAGTAGGCATAGAGGGAACTTACCTCAACATAAGAAAGGTCATATATGACAAACCCACAGCCAACATCGTTTTCAATGGTGAAAAACTGAAAAATTTTCTCTAAGATCAGGAACAAGACAAGGTTGTCCACTCTCACCAATACCATTCAATGTAGTTTTGGAAGATTTAGCCACAGCAATCAGAGAAGAAAGAGAAATAAAAGGAATCCAAATCGGAAAAGAAGAAGTAAAGCTGTCACGGTTTGCAGATGACATGATACTATACATAGAGAATCCTAAAGATGCTACCAGAAAACTACTAAACCTAATCAATGAATTTGGTAAAGTAGCAGGATACAAAATTAATGCACAGAAATCTCTTGCATTCCTATACACTAATGATGAAAAATCTGAAAAAGAAATTAAGGAAACACTCCCATTTACCACTGCAACAAAAAGAATAGAAAACGTAGGAATAAACCTACCTAAGGAGACAAAAACCTGTATGCAGAAAAGTATAAGACACTGATGAAAGAAATTAAAGATGATACAAACAGATGGAGAGATATGTCATGTTCTTGGATTGGAAGAAAATCCAAGAAAATCCATGTGAAAATGACTATACTACCCAAAGCAATCTACAGATTCAATGCAATCCCTATCAAACTACCACTGGCATTTTTCACAGAACTAGAACAAAAAATTTCACAATTTGTATGGAAACACAAAAGACCCCAAATAGCCAAAGCAATCTTGAGAAAGAAAAACAGAGCTGGAGGAATCAGGCTTCTGGACTTCAGACTATGCTACAAAGCTACAGTAATCAAGACAGTATGGTACTGGCACAAAAACAGAAATATAGATAAATGGAACAGGATAGAAAGCCCAGAGATATACCCACACACATATATTTTCAATAAAGGAGGCAAGAGTATACACAATGGAGAAAAGACAGCCTCTTCAATAAGTGGTGCTGGGAAAACTGGACAGCTACATGTAAAAGGATGAAATTAGAACACTCCCCAACACCATACACAAAAATAAACTCAAAATCAATTAAAGACCTAAATGTAAGGTCTGACACTATAAAACTCTTAGAGGAAAACATAGGCAGAACACTCTATGACATAAATCACAGCAAGATCCTTTTTGACCCACCTCCTAGAGAAATGGAAATAAAAATAAACAAATGGGATCTAATAAAAGTTAAAGCTTTTGCACAGCAAAGGAAACCATAAACAAGATGAAAAGATAACCCTCAGAATGGGAGAAAATATTTGCAAATGAAGCAACTGACAAAGGATTAATCTCCAGACTTTACAAGCAGCTCATTCAGCTCAATATCAAAAAAACTAACAACCCAATCGAAAAATGGGCAGAAGACGTAAATAGACATATCTCCAAAGAACACAGATTGCCAACAAACACATGAAAGAATGCTCAACATCATTAATCATTAGAGAAATGCAACTCAAAACTACAATGAGGTATCACCTCACACCAGTCAGAATGGCCATCATCAAAAAATCTACAAACAATAAATAGTAAATGCTGGAGAGGGTATGGAGAAAAGGGAACCCTCTTGCACTGTTGGTGGGAATGTAAATTGATACAGCCACTATGTAGAACAGTATGGAGGTTCCTTCTAAAACTAAAAATAGAACTACCATACGACCCAGCAATCCCACTACTGGGCATATACCCTGAGAAAACCATAATTCAAAAAGAGTCATGTACCAAAATGTTCATTGCAGCTCTATTTACAACAGCCAGGAAATGGAAGCAACCAAAGTGTCCATCAACAGATGAATGGATAAAGAAGATGTGGCACATATATACGATGGAATATTACTCAGCCATAAAAAAAATGAAATTGAATTATTTGTAGTGAGGTGGATGAACCTAGAGTCTGTCATACAGAGTGAAGTCAGTCAGAAAGAGGAAAGCAAATACCATATGCTAACACATATATATGGAATCGAAAAAAAAAATGGTTCTGCAGAACCTAGGGGCAGGACAGGAATAAATATGCAGCCATAGAGAATGGACTCGAGGACACAGGGAGGGGGAAGTGTAAGCTGGGACGAAGTGAGAGAGGGGCATGGACTTATATATACTACCAGATATAAAATAGATAGCTAGTGGGAAGCAGTTGCATAGCACAGGGAGATCAGCTTGGTGCTTTGTGACCACCTAGAGGGGTGAGATAGAGAGGGTGGGAGGGAGAGGCATGAGGGAGGAAATATGGGGATATATGTATATGTATAGCTGATTCACTTTGTTAAAAAGCAGAAACTAACATACCATTGTAAAGCAATTATACTCCAATAAAGATGTTTAAAAAAAAAGGGCTTTGCTGAAAGCTTTCAGGGAGTTCAAGGTTTTTAAGGCATGAGCCATCCATCTCCTTGCATGGCCCTGCAATAAACCTTTCTCTGCTGCAAACTCCGAAAATAAAATATATATATATGTATATATTTATAAGGCAAATTTGAATCAAAGCCAACAAGAATATACTTTATAAAATTAGAAGTATTTTTCTATCCTGTGCAACTACTAGTACTGACATTTCTAAATGTTCAGGTAAATTTAATTGAGGAAAATACATAAATCCTAATAGTACAATTTTGGCAAATAGATACACCCACACAACACATACCTTTATGATGATATAAAACATTTCCATCACCCTAAAAAGTTCTCCCATGTCTCTTTCTACTTAATCTTCCTTCGTAGAGACAATTATCATTCTTTTTTTTAACCTGCATTAGTTTTGTTCTAGAACGTCCTATAAATGGAATTATATATAAGGTATTCTTTTCATTTTGGTTCTTTTGCTCAGCATTATGTTTGTGACAGTCATTCATGTTGTTGCATAGATCAGTAGTTCACTCATTTTTATTGATGAGCAGTATTCCATTGTATAACTATACCAACGTTTGTTTATTCATTCTCCTGTTGATAAATATGTGAGTTGTCTCTGGTTTGAGGACATTGTGAATAGAGCTGCTATGAATATTCTAAACAAGTCTTCATGTGTATATTAATTTGTATTTCTTCTAGATAAATAACCACAGTAGAATTACTGGGCCAAAGGGTAGGTTTATGCAACTTTATTTTTTTTATTGCAAAACACTTTTCCAAAGTACTTATAACATTTAATATTCCTATCAGCAATGTATGAGAGTTCAGTGACTCCAATTCTCACCAATATTTGGTGATGTCATTAGTTTTAAATTGTGATCCTAGTGGGTGTGTTGTAGTATCACATTGTGGTTGTAAATGCATTTCCCTGAAGACTAAAAATATTGAACAGAATTTACTGTGTTCACCAGCCATTCATACATGTACCTTTGTAAAGTGTCCATTGAAGTATTTTGCCCATGTTTATTAAGATTTGTATTTTCCTTATTGAGTATAAAGTTCTTTATATGATACTTATTCAAGTTCGTTGTCAGATAAGTTTTACAAATATTTTCATCCCATTACTGGCTTGTATACTCATGTACTTAATTATGTCTTCTGATGAGCAGTCTAATTTATCAGTTTTTATGGATATTATTTTCTACATCTTATAAAGAAATATTGGCCAACTACAGTCTTAGTTCAGGCTGCTATAACAAAATACCATAGACTGGGTAGCTTATAAACAAAATAAATATATTTCTCACAGTTCTGTAATCTGGGAAGTCCAAAATTAAGGTATCAGAAGATTCAGTGTCTGGTAAGGTCCTGCTTCCTCTTTCACAAGCAGCCATCTCTTGCTGTGTCCTTACATGGCAGAAAGGGAGAATTCTGGTCTCTTCAGTCCCTTAGAAGGGCATTAATTCCGTTTATGAGGGCTCCACCCTCGTGACCTAATCACTTCCCAAAGGCCCCATCTCCTAATATCATCACATTGGGAGTTATACTTTAATATACGAATTTTGGGAGGACTCAAACATCCAGTCCATCACAACCATGAACTTGAAAAACATTATTCCATATTTTCTTCTAGTAGTGTTGGAGTTTTAGTTTTTACTTTATGTCTGTGATCCATTATGTATTAATTTTTGTTTCTCATGTGAAGTAGTAGAGAATTATTTTTTTCCATATGGAAATCAAGTTGTTCCAACACCATGTGTTAATAAGACTCTCCACTCCCCCATTTAATTGCTTTGTTATCTTGAAAAAATCATTTACTATATAAACATGAGCCTATTTCTGGACTTTATTCTGTTCTCTTTATTTCTCTATCCTTATGCTAAAATTTCCTCATGCTAAAATTTTACCATCTTGATTACTGTATTTTTATAGGAAGTCTAGAGTCAAGTAGAACTGTTCTTTTTCAATATTTTTCAAAATTGGATTACTCTAGATTCTTTGCTTTTACATATACATTTTAGAGTGTTTGTCAATTCCTATGATATAAAAGCATGCTGAGATGAAGATTAAAATTAATTTGAATCTACAGAAGATGTGGTAGATAGATGTATAGATATATATATCAACATGGATGAACCTAGAGAATATTATGCTTAGTGAAATAAGTCAGAGAAAGATGAATACTCTATGATATCATCTATATGTGGAATCTAAAAAAGAATACAAGTGAATGTATATGCAAAACATAAAAATACTCACAGATGTAGAAAACAAACTTGTGGTTACCAAAGGGGAGAGGGAAGAGGGGCGGGGACAAATTAGGGGTATGGGATTAACAGATACAAACTACTATGTATAAAATAGACAAGCAACGAGGATATATTGTATAGCACAGAGAATTATAACCATTTTCTTGTAATAACTTAGAGTATAATCTACAAAAATACTGAATCACTATGCTATTAACCTGAAAATAATATAATATTATAAATCAACTATACTTCAATAAAATTAAATTACATTAAACATTTTTAAAATAAAGTAATGAAAGCTACAAGCATGGAGAAATAAGAATCATTAGAGAGTTTTCTAAGATTCACTATGAATAGAACTGGTTAACATAGATGGGGGAAAAGTATTATGGAACTTAAAACATGAAAGAAAAATAAGCAGTTAGATGGAAATTAATGTGTCTAGAAGTGTATTACAGTGTACAAATACATTATAAGTCTGGTCATCATCTCAACTTCATCACCAAAATGATGTTTTTAACTACTCAATCTCCTGGAGAAGTTACTTTCCATGAGATTGTACCTCCAATTACATAATAAAAATAGGGTTCCAATTACTGAAATACTCTTTATAATAAAATTTCTGGTATTATTCTATAACCAAAGATCAGTAGGTTCACCTTCTTATAAGCCAAAGCATTTTTATTTATAGGAGGGAATTTCTATTCTATGCCACTTATACAGGAAATGCCAATATTTTATTGTGAAAATTTTAACACAATATAGCTTCAACACAAGCTTAATTTGGCATATCCAAAGAAAAAACATCTTCAAGATGTTCCAAGTGTGAAGCCCACTCCAGTTGTAAATGACTCATTCTTATAGATGTGATTAACATACTGCCAGTGCACTTAGCTCTAGAGTAGGATATTCAGCTAGTTCAAATGTACATTCAAAATAATGTATTCCTAGAGTATCAAGTTCTTTTCGTACTTGCATTCCAGATAGTCTTTCTATTTGAGTAAAAACTATGAATTCTTTATTCAGCCATGGTTTATATGTTGTCTGACAATTATTTTTATCTCTCTTCAAATCAATAAATATCTACCAGTAAAATAAAAGCAGATTCTAGGCAGAATCTCAATTAACTGACCAGGTACAGAAAATTCATTTGCACTAAGTGTGTTAATTTTCCTTAATGTCTCCTGTTTATGACTAACTGCCTGCCATTCAACTAACATAAATGTATTTATATAAAAGATCACAGAAGTTATCTACCTTCATAAGCATTTAGAAGAGGAAAAATCTTTCTATTTGTTTCAAAATGAGGTATAAACACATTTCTAAAATAATTTTAAACAAATTTATTCCTCTGAAACTTGATTTTGAAAAAAATACACAACTGAAAATTACATATAGAGAATACATAAATCATAACTATGAAAGAACAATGACTACATCTAGATACATAATCAGGTCACTGTTTTGAAAATGCAATTGCACACTCAAACAGACATTCACTAACCTCCACCATTTTTCCTCCCACTCCAACCCTTCAACATCTTCCTGTGTTTTTCATGTCAATTTTAACTCCCTATCATTTTTCCCTCTATTAAGAACAATTTGTTGAATGGTTTTATTTCTTTAACACATGCAACTCAATTATGTTTTCCTGTTAATGTATATAAAAATGAGGCTGATTTGTGCAGATTACCTGACCCTTCATTTTTTACTAGTGTGACCTTTACAAGTCAATGGCATAAAGGAAATTCTTGTTCTCCAGTTGTATCATCTATCACGATTAGAAAAATATAATAGATGAAACATATTTGAAATATATTACAGTAGATTCAAACCCAATGCAATTCTGTTACATTTTAACAGTCATTATTGAACTTTCAGGGCTCTCTCTTACTCTTTTGAGGTATTCTTACATCAGAAAAGGAAAGGAAGAATAGACACTATTTTTGAATTTATATTTTAATATTACACCAGAATTGTGTCTTAATTCCAAGTAGAGACAAAGATTTAAAAATTTAATTATTAGCATGCATGCAACCTTTAAATAAAAGTAAAATTCCGTTTTTTTTCTCTCAGCTTCCTGATAGGAGGTTCAGGTTCAAATAGCTTCTGGCTAACACCCTTCAATGCTGCTCTTCTCAGCTTATCACTAAAACCACTGAAGACACCTTTTAAAACCAAACTAACAGAAAACCAATTCCATAATCTACAAGGAATAGATAGATTCTAACTTTGAAAACCCTAAAGGGAATTTAGTAATACCATGGCATATCCAATTTTCACTTCTGATCACCAGGCTCATAGACATAGAAAACTAAAAATACATCCTTCTTGTCTTTATGAGAAGAGAAGCACTCAGACTTCTCAGCTTTAGGAATTATTCTGTGAGGCAAATATTTTTTCTCTCACCATTCTACCACCTTTAAGAGAAAAAAAAAAAGAACAGAAAGTAGGGAGGAGAGGTCTGCAGTACATGTTCTAAAAAGATTAGTCTGCATAGGTAAAACCTTTGGTGGATGAGGTGGAAAGGACAGGTGAATGGGGCACAGAAGAATAACCCTGATTTGGGGGGAATTACAGATATCATGTAAAATTTCTCCTTAGAGTAACAAAGAATCAGGCTATGGGAGTTGAAAGAAGACCAAATTACAACTGAGGGGAGGTATCTTAAATAAAAACAGTCAGAGAATGCTAATGGAAACAGAAACAATGTCCATTAAACTATAAACTTAACATTGAAGTTTGCATCACCATTACTGTAGAAAATGTAGAAAAGGAGCTGGAACAAGGAAAATCCACTCAAACTGTGTATTCTTGTGGCATTATTTAAAATCAAATAGAAAAAAAAAACTAAGCATATAACAAGGGAAAGAGAAGTGTGTTCTGAAACTTCAGAGAAAACTCCTGAAAATTTTCTAACTGCAGAATCCAAAAGAAAATTTCAGAAAACAATTTGTCATCTTCATTTTGAACAAAGAAATATGGCCTCTATGAAAAGGAAACTGGATGAAATCAAGAGGATCCCAGGCAGATTAAAAAGGCAAAAGGGTAACATGAAAAGAGAAAGGATTATTTTAAAAAGAAAAATTACAGGGTTACCCTGGTAGCACAGTGGTTGAGAGCCCACCTGCCGATGCAGGGGACACGGGTTCGTGCCCCGGTCTGGGAAGATCCTACGTGCCGTGGAGCGGCTGGGCCCGTGAGACATGGCCACTGGGCCTGCACACCCGGAGCCTGTGCTCCACAACGGGAGAGGCCACAAGAGTGAGAGGCCCACGTACCACAAAAAAATAATAATAAATAAATAAAAATTAAAAAAGAAAGATTACAAAGAAATTGAAAACAGAGTAGAAGAATTAATTGATACTGAAGATGGTGGTTTTAAGCATTATTTAACTGTTCCGTAAGATCTCATAGGTAAAAAGAAAAAGGAAAATATGATAGAGAAGGGATGAAAAAATAAAGAGTAGCATTAACATACAGTTAATCAGTGTTTTCTGGAGGAGAGCCCAGAGAAACGGAACAGAAACAATAATCAAAAATATACTTAAATCCTTTGTCAGTTGTTTCATTTGCAAATATTTTCTCCCATTCTGACGGTTGTCTTTTCATCTTGTTTATGGTGTCCTTTGCTGTGCAAAAGCTTTTAAGTTTCATTAGGTCCCATTTGTTTATTTTTGTTTTTATTTCCATTTCTCTAGGAGATGGGTCATGCAGCTCAATATCAAAAAACCAAACAACCCAATTCAAAAACGGGCAGAAAACCTAAATAGACATTTCTCCAAAGAAGACGTACAGATTGCCAACAAACACATGAAAGAATGCTCAACATCATTAATCATTAGAGAAATGCAAATTGAAACTACAATGAGGTATCACCTCACACCAGTCAGAATGGCCATCATCAAAAAATCTACAAACAATAAATGCTGGAAAGGGTGTGGAGAAAAGGGAACCCTCTTGCACTATTGGTGGGAATATAAATTGATACAGCCACTATGGAGAACAGTATGGAGGTTCCTTCAAAAACTAAAAATAGAACTACCATACGACCCAGCAATCCCACTACTGGGCATATACCCTGAGAAAACCATAATTCAAAAAGAATCATGTACCACAATGTTCATTGCAGCTCTATTTACAACAGCCAGGAAATGGAAGCAACCTAAGTGTCCATCGACAGATGAGTGGATGAAGCAGATGTGGTACATATATACAATGGAATATTACTCAGCCATAAAAAGAAACGAAATTGAGTCATTTGTAGGGAGGTGGATGGACCTAGAGTCTGTCATACAGAGTGAAGTAAGTCAGAAAGAGAAAAACAAATACCATACGCTAACACATATATATGGAATCAAAAAAAAAAAAAGGTCATGAAGAACTTAGGAGCAGGACAGGAATAAAGACACAGACCCATTAGAGAATGGACTTGAGGACACGGGGAGGGGGAAGGGTAAGTTGGGACAAAGTGAGAGAGAGAGTGGCATGGACATATATACACTACCAAATGTAAAATAGATAGCTAGTGGGAAGCAGCTGCATAGCACAGGGAGATCAGCTTGGTGCTTTGTGCCCACCTAGAGGGGTGAGAAAAGGAAAGTGGGTGGGAGATGCAAGAGGGAGGAGATATGAGGATATATGTATATGTATAGCTGATTCACTTTGTTATAAAGCAGAAACTAACACACCATTGTAAAGCAATTATATTCCAATAAAGATGTTTAAATATATATATATATATATATATACTTAAAGAAAACTTTCCTAAACTCAGAAAGAGGAGTCTCATGCATCCAGGAAAAAGATAAATGAGTAAAGACCTACTTTAGAGTAAAGTCTCTATTTTCCACTTCTTCTCAATTATAGTTTCCTTTTTCTTTCTCCCTATGATATCTTATAGAACAGTTAAAAATGTTTAAAATCACCACCTTCAGTATCAATTTATTTGTCTAGTCTATTTTTAGTTTATTTGTAATCTTTCTTTTTTAATATCCTTTTATCTTTCATATCTAACTTTAAAATAAATGAGTAAAGACCTAAACATTACCATTTTTTAAACTAGTGAATAAAGAAGAAAATCTGTAACATTTCAAGCAAGATTAAAAATCCTTACCTACAAAAGAAATTTAAAATATGCTAGTTTTGGTGACATCATCAACAAGGCTGAATAAGAGTTTTCTATCATCCTCCCCCAAAAGAACAACAATTGTGACAGTAACCCAGGAATGAGAGAGCTCTTGTGGAAGTCCAGGATTTCACTGGGGAAGTTCCAGCAAAGAGCTGGAGCAAAAAGAGAAAAAATTGAGATTGGACGCATTGAAGACGATAAGTGAAACAGTTTCAGTTTACCCACATCACCCATCTCCCAACGATCACTGAGCACATCTCAGTGTCAAGAGAGACCTTCTCAGCCATGATTTCTCCCACAGGGGAAAGTGAGAATGTGTGAGTGAGCACCTTCTTTCCCCAACTACGCAGGATACTGCCGAAGTGACCCCTTTCTCACCCCATTCAGAATAATCAGATATGAATTGCACCACTCGGGGGCAGTGGGCAGCTGGGAGATTGGAATGAGTACAGTCTCAGATTGGAATGTATCAGAGGAACATAGATCCTACTAACCGCTTCACAGACTCCATCAGGAAACTGCCATAAGCTGCCGGAAACACCTTGCCTGCAAATTCTCCCAACTGACCCACCAGACCCCCAGTGCTCCACAAACCCAACCCACACACTCCATCCCAGGACCAGCTTAATGTGTGTGTCCCTAGGTTAAGGGTGGTGAGAGTGAGCCTTTACAGCTAGTTAGCATGGTAGAAAGCTAGCCTGACTGCAGGATTCTGAGAAAATACACAAACCTGAGCATTCAGCACCAACATAAACAAAGCAAATAGGAAGCTGTCAGCACATGGCCTCATTTTGCAGAATTGGGAGAAGGCATGCAACCTTAGAATTTCCTCATAAGAGGGAACAAGAAATTTGGAGAAGGCACATCCATAGAAAAGATCTGAGAAAACCTTGGAATTCCTAACAGGGCTGAAGGGAAGAATTTCTCTGCTGAAGCCAGTCAGTAAAGACTGGAGGAGGTAACTACTTCTTCAAATGAAAAGACAGCAATACCAGACTTCAAGGAACATGAAAAATCAAGAAAATATGACACCATCAAAGGAACACAATAAGTTTTCAGAAACTGACCCCAAAGAAATATAGATCTGCAATTTGTCTAATAAAGAATTAAAAATAGTTGTTTTAAAGAAGCTCAGGGAGCTACAAGAAAACACAGAAAGATAATTGAACACAGAATCAGGAAAACAATACACACACAAAATTAGAAGTTTAACAGAGATATATAAATCATAAAAAGAACCAAACAAATTCTGGAGCTGAATAATACAATGAATGAAATGAAGAAAAAAAAAAAAAAGACAGTAACAACAGCAGAATCTGTGAGGTAGAAGACAGATCATTTGAAATTATCCAGTCAAAAACAAAAAAAAAAGAAAGAAAAGAGGATGAAAAAAAGTGAAGTGTCCATCAACAGATGAATGGATAAAGAAGATGTGGCACATATACAATGGAATATTACTCAGCCATAAAAAGAAACGAAATTGAGTTATTTGTAATGAGGTAGATGGACCTAGAGTCTGTCATACAGAGTGAAGTAAGTCAGAAAGAGAAAAACAAATCCCGTATTCTAACACATATATATGGAATCTAAAAAAAGAAACATGGTTCTGAAAAACCTAGGGGCAGGACAGGAATAAAGACACAGATGTAGAGAATGGACTTGACATGGGAAGTGGTGAGGGTAAGGTGGGACGAAGTAAGAGAGTGGCATGGACATATATACACTACCAAATGTAAAACAGATAGCTAGTGGGAAGCAGCCGCATAGCACAGGGAGATCAGCTCGGTGCTTGGTGTCCACCTACAGGGGTGGGATAGGGAGGGTGGGAGGGTGATGCAAGAGGGAGGAGATATGGGGATACATGTATATGTATAGCTGATTCACTTTGTTATAAAGCAGAAACTAACACACCATTGTAAAGCAATTATACTCCAATAAAGTTGTTTTAAAAAATAAATAAATAAAATACAAAAAAAAAAAGAAAGCCTATATGATCCACAAAATGCCATTAAGAGAATCAATGTATGTGTTATGAGAGTCCCAGCAGAACAGAAAGAGGCACAAAGCTTCTTTAAAGAAACAAAGGTTGAGAGCGTCTCAAAACTGGGAAGGTATTTGGACATCCAAGTTCATTAAGCTCATAAGTCTCCCCAAAATTTCAATTCAAAACAATCTTCTTCAAGAAATATTACAATAAAACTGCCTAAAATCAAAGAGAAAGAAAAAAAATTTAAAGCAGTAAGAGAAAAAATGTTCTCATACATAAGGGACTCCTATAAGGCTACCAGCAGATTTCTCAGCAGGCCAGGAAAAAGTGGGATAATATATTCAAATTGCTGAAAGATAAAACTGCCAACCAAGAGTGCTTTACCCAGCAAAGATGCCCTTCAGAAGTAAAGGACAGATAAAAACTTACTCAAACAAACAAAAGTTGAGAGAATTCATTACTGCTAGATCTGCCTTACAAGAAATGCTTAAAGGAGTTCTTCAAGCTAAAATTTTAAAATGCTATTAAGTAACAAGACAGCTTATGAAAATATAAAACACAATGATAAAAGTAAGTACAGTTGACCCTCGAATGATGGTGGGGTGGGTAGTCCACATATAACTTATAATCAGCCGTTTTATCTGACATTTCTCTGCACTGGCAAATTCAATGAACCATGAACCATAGAGTACTGTAGTATTTACTATTGAAAAATATCCATGTGTAAATTGACCCATACAGTTCAAACCCATGTTGTTTAAGGGTTAACAGTATATAGTCAAATTCAGAAACCTTAATACTGTAATATAGTGCTGTATTAATTACTTAACTCTAGTATAAAGGTTTAAGGACGTATTAAAAATAGGTATTGTTAAAATAATTTGTTTATGGATATACAGAATAAAATGAGGTAAGCTGAGACATCAAAAACATAAAATATAAGTGTGGAGAGCAAAAGGGTTATTTTTATATGCAATCAAAGTTAAGTAGTTATCAGTTTAAGACAGGCTGTTATATCTATAAGATGTTTTATGTACACCTCATAAAGCACAAAGCAATTACCTACAGTAGATACATAAAATTAAAAAAGAAGGGAATCAAACATAGAACTTCAGAAAATCAACAATTCACAAAGGAAAACAGCAAGAGAGGAAGAAAGATACAGGAAACTATAAAACAACCAGAAAACTATTAATAATGGCATTAGTAGGTCCTTGCCTATCAATAATTACTTCAAATGTAAATGAATTAAATTCTCTAATCAAAAGGCACTGAATAGCTGAATAGATAAAAAAAAAAAATAAGACCTAACTGTATGCTGCCTATTAGAGACTAATTTCAGTTTCAAGAACAAAAATGAAAGGACAGAAAAGCTCAAAGTGAAAGGACAGAAAGGCTCAAAGTGAAAAAGTTATTCCATGCAAAAGGAAACCAAATAAAGTGGGGGTAACTATACTTAATGTCAGAAAAAAGAAACTTTAAGTCAAAAACTGTTATAAGAGACAAAGAGACAAAGAAGGTCATCACATAATGATAAAGGGGGTGATTCATTAAGAGAATGTAGCAACTGTAAATCTATATGCACCCAACATTGGAGCATCTAAACGTGTTAAGCAAATCTAACAGATCTGAAGGGAGAAATAGACAATAACACAATAACAGCCTAGGGTTTCAATATCCCACTTTCAACAACGGATAGATCATCCAGACAGAAAATCTATAAGGAAACAGCAGACTGGAAAAACACTATAGGTCAAATGGACCCAACAGACATATACAAAACATTCCATCCAACAGCAGCAGAATACACATTCTTTTTTTTTTCCCCTGGGGTCTCAGTTGTGATTTATTATCCTGGCTCACAGGATACACTTCCTAAGAAGTTATATTGATACAATAATTGTCACAATATATAGTCTAGATTTCTCAATGAGTCATAACTCTTTGCTGCCTAGGAATAATAGTCACATTTCAGACAAGATTTATAAGACTGATGTTTGGTTACCATGTTTTTTATGAATTTAAAGTACAAACAAACAAACAAACAAAAACAGAGTATGTGCATCCCTCCAGGATCTGAAATGCAAATCCCAATATACTTTCCTATAATTACGTCTGAAGGGGAAAATTTCCCTCCAAATTTTAGAAGCTGATTAGGTTTTACCAGGCAATTTAAAGTCCAGTTCCTCTCCCCAGCACTCACACATATATCTATTTTTAAGATGGCTTCCCACTACAATGATAGACCTGTAAGATTCCTTTCTCCTCTACCTCTGAGAAGTTTCACATGGCTTCGAAAATAAAGTAAATATAAAATCATTTCCACAATTCTACAATTTAATTTTCAAATTGTGACTAGAATAGAGGTTAAATACATTGAAATACCAACCAAAAATGGTTTTAGTAAACTGAAAGTAAATGACCATCCTATATATTGCAAGGTTTTATTTGTTTTAAGTCTGAAAAAGTATTATAAGGGTTATTAGCAGTAAATAAAGTATAGAGGTAGAGAGAATACACATTTTTATTAAGCACACATGGAACATTCTCCAGGATAGATTATATGTTAAGTCACAAAACAAGACTTAGCAAATATAAGAGGATTAAATCATACCAAGTATCATTTCCAGCCACAATGGTATAAAACTAAAAATCAATAACAGGAGAAAAACTGTAAAGATCACAAATATGTGGAAGTTAAATGACACATGCCTATATAACCAATGAATCAAAGAAGAAATCAAAAGGGAAATCAAAAAATATCTCCAAACAAAAGAAAATGAAAACACAACATACCAAAACATATGGGATACAGCAAAAGCAGTTCTAAGAGAGAAACTTATAGCAATAAAGGCCTACATTAAGAAATAAGAATGTTCTCAAACAACATAACTTTACAACTCAAGGAATCGGAAAAAGAACAACAAACTAACCCAAAGTCAGTGGAAGACATAAAAAAGATCAGAAAAGAAACAAATGAATAGAGACCAGAAAAACAATATAAAATATCAACAAAACTAAGAGCTGGTTTTCTAAAAGACAAACAAAATTGACAAACATTTAGCTGGACTAAGAGAAAAAGAGATAATGTTCAAATATATAAAATCAGAAATGAAAGCGGAGACATTATAACTGATACCACAGATACAAAGAATCATAAGAAACTACCATGAACAATTATACACCAACAAATTGTATACCCTAGAAGAAACATATAAATTCCTAGAAACACAAAACCTACCAAAACTAAGTCATGAAGAAATAGAAAACCAGAAGAGAAAATAATGAATGAAGATAAATTAGTAATCAAAAACCTCTCAACAAAAAAAATCCAGGACCATATGGTTTTATTGATGAATTCTACCAAATATTTAAAGAGGAATTAATTCCAATCCTTCTCAAACTCTCCCAAAAAATTGAAGAGGAGAAAACATTCCCGAACTCATTTTACTAGGCAAGCATTACCCTAATACCAAAGTCAAATAAGAACACTATAAGAAAATAAAATTACAGGCCATAATCCTAATGAATCTGATATAAAAATTCTTAAAATACCAACAAACCAGATTCAGTAGCATATTAAAAAGATCATACACCATGATCAAGTGGGATTTATTCCAGTGGTGCAAAGATAGTTCAACATCTGCAAATCAGTGTGATACACATTTACAAAATGAAGGATAAAAATCATATAATCATCTCAATAGATGTAGAAAAATTCAACAGACTTTCATAATAAAAACTCTGAACAGAATGGATATAGAAGGAATATACCTCAACATAATAAAGCTCATATATAACAAGCTCACAGCTAACATGATACTGAATGTTGAAAGGTGGAAAGTGTTTCCTCTAAGATCAGGAACAAAACAAGGGTGTCCACTTCCACTACTTCTATTCTTCAATGTACTAAAGTCCTAGTCAGAGCCATTAGGGAAGAAAAAAATAAACAAAAGGCATTCAAATTGGAAAGGAAGAAGTAAAAATTTCTCTGTTTTCAGATGACATAATCTTATATAGAGAAAATCCTAAAAACTCCACAAAAAACTATTAGAACTGACAAATTCAGCAAAATTTCAGAATACAAACAACATACAAAAATAAGTTGTGATTGTATACACTAATAATGAACTAATAAAGAAAGAAATAAAATAACACAGTCTCATTTAAAATAGCATCAAAAACAATAATATACTTAGGAATAAAGTTAATCAGTGAGATGAAAGATCTATATACTGAAAACTATAAAACAATGATGAAGGAAATTGAAGTGAAAAAATAATTTGAAAATTCAAGCAAAGTATTTCTGTTAAAATGTCAATGTTACAGTCACCTATAGATTTACTGAAATCTCTATCAAAATACTAATGGTACTGCTTAAAAAAAGAGAAAAAATGTGTATGAAACCACAAAAGGCCCCAAATAGCTACAGCAATTCTGAGAAACAAGAACAAAGCTGGAGGCATCACGCTTCCTGATTTCAACTTACATTACAAAGTTATACTAATCAAAGTAGTATGGTACTAACATAAAAACAGGTACAAAGACCAATGGAAAAGAACTGAACACTGATAAATAAACCCATGCATATTGATTAACTAATATTTGATAAGGGAGCCAAGAACACGCAATGAGGAAAGGACTGTCTCTTTAATAAATGGTGCTGGGAAAACAGGAACACACAAAAGAATGAAACTTTACCACTATCTTATCCCATTCACAAAAATCAACTCAAAATGGATTAAAGACTTTAAAGTAGTACCTGAAGCTATAAAATTCCTAGAAAAAAATTAGGGAAAATTCTCCTTAACACTGATTTTGGCAATGATTGTTTTGGATACAACAGCAAAAGCACAAGTAGCAAAAGCAAAAAATCAAGAAGTGAGACTACGTCAAACTAAAAAACTTCAGCACAGCAAAAGACACCATTGACAAAATGAAAAGGCAACATATGGAAAGGGAGAAAATATTTGTAATCCTTATATCTGATAAGGGGTTAATATCTAAAATATATAAAGATCTCATATAACTCAATAGCAAAAAATAATAATAATAACCCAATTAAAAAATGGGCAGAGGACTTAAATATACATTTTTTCCAAAGAAGACATACAAGTGGCCAACAGGTACATTCATGTTACTAATCATCAGGGAACTTCAAATCAAAATCACAATGAGATAACACCTTAAATTTGTTAAAGTGTCTACTATTTAAAAGAAAAACAAGTGATAATAAATGCTGGTGAAAATGCAAAGAAGAGGGAACAGTTGTGCACTGTTGATGGGAATGTAAACTGGTACAGACACTATGGAAAACAGTATGGAGGTTCCTCAAAAAATTTAAAATGAACTACAAAATGATCCAGAAATCCCACTTCTGAGTATATATCCAAAGGAAATGAAATCATTGTCTTCAAAATATATCTGTACCATGTTATTGCAGTATTATTCATGATAACCAAGGTTTGAGAACAACTTAAGTGTCTATCAACAAATGGATAAAGAAAATGTGATACACACACACACACACACACACACAGAGGAATATTTGTCAGCCTTAAAAAAAAGGAAATCCTGCTATTTGTGACAACATGGGGGGCATTATGCTAGGTGAAATAAGCTAGACAAAGGAATATAAATACTGCATGGTATCATTTATATGTGGAATCTTTATTAAAAAACTAAACTCATAGAAACAGAAAGTAGAATATTAGTTGCCAGGAACTGAGGGGTGGAAACATAGGGAGAAGTTGGTAAAAGGGTACAAATTTTCATTTATAAGATGAACAAGGTTCAAGGATCTAATGTATAGCATGGTGACAATAGTTGACCATACTGTATTCTATAATTAAGGTTAGCTAAGAGAGTAGATCTTAGGCATTCTCACACACACACGCGCAGAAGGGGTAAATATGTGATGGATGTGTTAATTAACCTGATTATGAGAATCCTTTCACAACATATACATATATAAAATCATCACAATGTACAATTAAATATATTAGGATTTTGTCAATTATACTTCAATAAAGCTGAAAAAAGAAAAAAAAAGTTTATATATTAGGGGTAGATAAAAATATCCCAGAGTTATAAAATATAGAAATTAAGTAGACCATCTATTTGCTCACAGAATGCACAAGTATGTGAATCAGATACACAAAAACATAACAGAAATTAATATCAGAAGATAACCTTAAAATAAAAACACATAAAAGGCAAATTTTAAAATAAAGCATTCCTAAATGGCACAGACTAAAGAAAAAATGAAAATTTCAATTACAAATTATTTTAACATTAAGAACAATTAGAAAATCTTATATAAAACCTGATGATTGTGATAAAAGCTGTACTCAATGGGGAAAAAATCATGATATTTGGAGTCATTATTTTTTTTAAATGAATGAAAATAAAAGAACAAGATATTCAACTCAATAAACTAGAGGAGATCAATAAAGTTCAATAAAATAACCCTAAGAAAAATAGCAGTAATGAATCAATAAAAATAAACACAGAACCAGATATTCATTAAATAAGATAGAAAAGGATCAATAAAATAACCCTAAGGAAAATTAGAAAAATGAATTAATAAAAATAAAAGAAGAGAAAAGGGCAATGAGATAAAAACCATCAGATCATCTCAACAGATGCAGAAAAAGTATTTGACAAAATTCAACACCAATTTATAATAAACTTTCAATAAAATGGGTACAGCAGAAACATGCCTCAGTATAATAAAGGCCATATATGACAAACCCACAGCTAATATCATACTCAATGATGAACACCAAAAGCTATTCCTCTAAAATCAGGAAAAAGGCAAGGATACCCACTACTGCCATTCTTATCAACATAGTATTAGAAGTCCTGGCCAGAGCAATTAGGAAGGAAAAAGAAATAAAAGGCATCCAAATTGAAAAGGAAGAAGTAAAACTGTCACTATTTGTGGATGATATCATTTTATATATAGAAAACTCTACAGACTCCACCAAAAAACTATTAGAAATAATAAATACAGTAAAGTTGTGGGGTATCAATATACAAAAATCTGTTGTATTTCTATACACTAACAATGAGCTAGCAGAAAGAGATAGTAAGAAAACAATCTCATTTACAATCATAACAAAGAGAGTAAAATACCTAGAAATAAATTTAACCAAGGAGGTGAAAGACCTGTAATCTGAAATCCGCAAGACATTGTTGGAAGAACTGAAGAAGACAAAAATAAATAGAAAGATATCTCATGCTCATGGATTGGAAGAATTAACATTGTTAAAATGTCCATATTACCTTAAACAATCTACAGATTTAGTGCAATCTTTTTTGTTTGTTTGTTTGTTTTTGTTTTTGTTTTTTTGCAGTACGCGGGCCTCTCACTGCCGCGGCCTCTCCCGTTGCAGAGCACAGGCTCCGGATGAGCAGGCTCAGTGGCATGGCTCACGGGCCCAGCCGCCCCGCAGCATGTGGGATCTTCCCGGACCGGGGCACAAACCCATGTCCCCTGCATCAGCAGGCGGACCCTCAACCACTGTGCCACCAGGGAGGCCCAGATTCAGTGCAATCTTGACCAAAATCCAAAGGACATTTTTCACAGAAATAGAACCAAAAAATTCTAAAATTTATATGGAACCATAAAAGACCCCAAATAGCTAAAGCAATCCTGAGGGAAAAAATAAAGCTGGAGGTAGCACACTCCCTGATTTCAAACTATATCACAAAGGCACAGTAATCAAAACAGCAAGATACTGGCAGAAAAACAGATATATAGATCAAAGGAACAGAACTGAGAGCCCAAAAATAAACCCACACATATATAAACAATTAATTTATGACAAAGGAGCAAAGAACATACGATGGAGAAAGGATAGTCTCTTCAATAAATGATGTTGGAAAAACAACAGCCACATGCAAGAAAATGAAACTACACAACTATCTCTCACTATACACAAAAATCAATTCAAAATGGATTAATGACTTGAATGTAAGACGTGAAACCATAATCCTAGGAAAAAACATAGGCCGTATGCTCTTTGACATCAGTTTTTAGCAATACCTTACTAGATATGTCTCCTTAGGAAAGAGAAACAAAAGCAAAAATAAACAAATGGGACTACATCAAACTAAAAAGATTTTGCACAACAAAGGAAACTATCAACAAAATGAAAACACAACCTACCCAATGGGAGAAGATATCTATAAATCATTTATCTGATATAGATTAATATCCAAGATATATAAAGGATTCATACAACTCAATAACAAAAAAAAAAGCAACCTGATTAAAAAATGGGCAAAGGAGTTGAGTAGACATTTTTTCCAAAGAAGACATACAGATGGCCAACAGGCACATGAAAAGGTGTTCAACATCATTAATTATTATGGAAATGCAAATCAAAATCACGAGATATCTCTTCACACCTGTTATAATGGCTATTATCAAAAAGGCAAGAAATAACAAGTGTTGGCTAAGATGTGGAGAAAAAAGGAACCCTCGTGCACTCTTGGTGGGAATGTAAGTTGGTGCAGCCACTATGGAAAACAGTATGGAGAGTCCTCAAAAAATTAATGAGAGAATTACCATATGATCCAGGAATTCCACTTCTGGGTATTTATCCAAAAAATATGAAAACACTAATTCAAAAAGGCATCTGCATTGCTATGTTCATCATAGTATTATTTACAATAGCCAAGAAACGGAAGCCACATAAGTGCCCTCAATGGATGAATGGGTAAAGAAGATGTGGTGTGTGTGTGTGTATATGTGTGTGTTTATATATTATATACAATATAATATATATATAATATATATACACACATAATAATATATAATATATATACACACATAATAATATATAATATATATACACACATATACATGTGTGTATATATACACACACACACAAAATGCAATATGACTCAGCCATTAAAAAGAGGAAATCTTGCCATTTGTGACATGGATAGACCTTGAGGGTACTATGCTAAGTGAAATAAGTCAGACAGAGAAAGACAAATACTGTATGATTGCATTTGTATGTGGAATGTAAAAACCAAACAAACAAAATAAATAAATGAACAAATAAAAATAAACACTTAAATACAGAGAACAGAGTGGTAGTTACCAGAGGGTAAGGGGTAGGGGGAGGAGCATAAAATGGGTAAAGGAGATCAATTGTACAGCGATGGATGGAAACTAAATTTTTGTTGGTGAACCCACTGTAGTGTATATAGAAGTAGAAATATAATGCTGTGCACATGAAACGTCTATAATGTTATAAACCAATATTACCTCAATATTATTTTTAAAAAGAGCAATGAAGTAAGCAAAACCACAGCTAAGCAAGAAAGAAAAAATTCAAATTTCATTGAAAATTACAAGGTAGATAAAGCCAAATAAGATTTAAAATATCATAAAAGAACAGTATACACGACCCCATTTTGATTAACATGATAATCCTGATGCAGACAATAATGTAAGAAAATATAAATTAACAAAAGTGATCTAGAAAGAAATAGTAACCAAAATATAATAGAACACATATATAGCATTAAAAGCTTTTGGAAAATCTATCTTTAAAGAAAGGAAAAAGGTACAGATTATTTAGGAAGCAAATTATTTTAAAATTATGCTACATCTCACAACATAGATAAACATGAAAGGCTACCACACCCATTTTACCTAAATATTATAAACCTGATACCAAACCTGACAATGATTGTTTTTTTAAAGATATCTTACTTTTATTAGAATGAAAATGTAAGTAAAATATTTATATAAAATCCAATTAAGAAAAAAGTCCAAACTAAATAAGAGTTCTAAATACTTAAGACAATAAGACAGAGGCAGAATTATTTTTCATAGTAATTCTTTTCCTTAAAATATCAAAGGAAAAAGCTATAATGGAAGATAAGCCATTCTAGACAATAAAGCATATTAGAAACTATAGCGATGAATATATATTAGCTCCAGACAAGAAAGATAAAGGATTGAAAGAAAAAGATTAGCTGCCAAAGATAAATATGCTAAATATTTATAGTATAAAATTTTACTGTAAGAAAATGTGACATTTCAAATCACTGAAGAAGGTTTAGGTGAATCACAACATTATGAAGAAAAATGGCATGTACGTGTCCTGCAAGTATTCAAGTCACAAGGGGAGAGGCAAAGTTCCAGAGGCTAGCCTCCAAATTCAGCCAGACCAACCATTTGAAATCAAGCAGTTCATCGACCATGCCCTGGGACCACATATGTGCATCAACCCTGTCTTCACTTCCATCCTTTTCCTTCCTCCTCATCCCTCATTTGCCACTGTCCCAGCATCACACTAGCTTAGAAAAGAGAGAATAATCACAATGTCCCCACAGATCATACCCCCCAAAATTAACCAAAATAATATAGCAAGGAGAAATCGATAAAGAAATCTTTTTGTTCAGACGCCATTTCTTGTTTTCACGACACTTAAAAAATAGAGATGTTTCTATTCTATTTATGTAGAAGAGAAGGAATATTTAATCTCATAAAATGTTATAGAGGAAAAGAGAATATAAATTCTGCCTCAACATATGAGAAATACTTTTAAATCCAAAAGTCCAGTAATTTCCAAATTCTATCATGTTTGACTTTCCAACTAACCTTCTTTTTTTCAATTTGTTCTATAATATAACATTTTGTGAAACTGAATTTAAATTAATTTTATTTTGAGAAGTGTCCAATATTCCTTGTTGAATTCTGCAGTACCAAATATCCAGGAGAGGAAATTTCTAAACTATTCTATCCCACACTCATCTGGAGCTGGTTTTAACCTTGCTGTAGACATTTAACAATAGTCCAATTTTTAAAAAAATAATAACAATAACAAATCTTTGGTAATTGGTCACAAAACTAATGCCGTTATAAGATTATCAACCCATCATATAAAAAAAAAAGCCAGAAACCCCACAAAGTCTTGTGTTTCTAAAAGATGCCACAGATGCAAAATGTGTTCAAAGTGCAGTTTAGGATACTCTCCAATGAATGTTACACCATAACTCAGCATGGTTCATAATTATGGTACTATGGAAAGAGCCAAAGAAGAAAACTGCATCTGTATTCTTTTTAACCATTTTTCTCCCAGATGCCCAAAGAGCATTCAGACAGCAAAACAAATGCCCTGTGACAGAGCTGAGGGATTCAAAATTGAAAATTCCCCTTGACTCTCAATCTTATTTTCTAGGTAACAAACCTACCCCACCATTATCAACATTAGCCCTCAATATTCTACCATTCTTCCTCTCAGTGATGTAGCTATGGTTAAACTTTTCTCTGAAAAATAGTAACTTGGCAGATGACAACCAAGTAGAATAGCTATTTATGTTGTTTCTGTCTTCATGTCTTATAAACATATTGAGATCTGAAAGTACATGGCTTTCTGCCTAGATACTCACTGTTTTGTTTATTCTAAAGTGCTTGGTGAGAATCCATTAATATCACTTAAATCTTATTTGGGGAGAATCCACAGAAAAGCCACTAATACACAAATTGATAAATGTTGTTTTTGCCCTCCTTCAGCATCTTCCCCCTGAGAGACAACCTGGGGACAAGAAGAGACAGGAATTGTAATAGGAAATTAAATTTGAATTCTAATTACAATGAATTCAGTTTCCTACAACGGCAACACCCAAGAGCACCACATTTATAGAAGAATAGAAGTGTGGTAGTCACTGTTCACGAGTCTAGCCATAAACAATTGAACAAACGAAAACCTGTACTCTGAAACCTTGACGTTACAAATCAATTTAGGAAAAAACATTTGAAATAGGTAAGCACATTGGTAGATTAGATACAGAGAAAGATCCATGGGCTTTCTCTCTTCTTCTTGAAATTTAGAAATAGATAAATTATGTTCAATCAATTCTTTACTCCAATAAGAATGCACACTTGCTTGGGGTTATATTTCTCAGCAGAGAACAGTGAAAGCACAGCTATTGCAAAAGAAAAGATATATTCTTTCTGTCTTCATAGGGTTACTAGATGAAGATATCCAGGACTCTCAGGCCACTGGGATATGTTGAGATGTAAGACATTGATGATGCCACATCTAATGGAGGTGAAAATGTAAGGTGGCAACTTTTAGTCCCACAAAGCAATGCTAACTCGTTATATATCCTACAACCATGTTGATTACTGGCTATATTATTGAATACAACACTTTGGTCACTAGGTAAGACTGGTGGACTGGTTAAGATCATGATAGAAAGATTTTTTTTTTTTTTTTGGCTGCATTGGGTCTTCATTGCTGTGCACGGGCTTTTCTCTAGTTGCGGCAAATAGGGGCTACTCTTCGTTGCGGTGCTCGGGCTTCTCATTGCAGTGACTTCTCTTATTGTGGAGCATGGGCTCTAGGCGTGCGGGCTTCAGTAGTTGTGGCACATGGGCTTCAGTAGTTGTGGCTTGTGGGCTCTAGAAAGCAGGCTCAGTAGTTGTGGCACACGGGCATAGTTGCTCTGTGGCATGTGGGATCTTCCTGGACCAGGGTTCAAACCCGTGTCCCCTGCATTGGCAGGCAGATTCTTAACCACTGCACCACCAGGGAAACCCCTAAAAAGATTTTAAATACGGTGTTGTTTTTTTTTCTATTTAAATCCAAAATCTAACACAAATGTAATATTATTTGAGAGCACTTCTTTCTTCTCCTTGAGTTTACATTAAGGTTTATAGAAATGAACTGGTTGATTTGTGAGTGTGTGTGCTTTTTTTCCTCCTTGAGAAGTAGGTAAGAATAATCTATAACCACTAATGCTTGATACAGCTGCCCTATTCGAATGGCATCCTGGAGACCCCCTTCATCCTTCAAATTCTCTTCTTTGTGGATTTCCATTATCTGCCTCTCAATGGGAAGTCTTCCCAACATTGGCCCTCTCTTTGACCTTACAGTTATTAAATCAAACAAAACAATAATCCCACTTTAGCAGCCTTTTTTGGATCCCATCCAGAGAATTACATTTTATTGTGAACACCTCATTTCAAGAAGAAAAATAAAAACCAAAAATGTTCGCTAAAAATGATGGCCAGGGTGGTAGAAGTTTTGGGAATGATCACATAGGAATGATTCCTGGTGGAACTGATCAGGAGGCTAACCTGGGGGACGGAGGGCTTAGAGTCTGAAGAGCCCATGACTGAGGGAGAGGGAGTAAATTTCTTCTGTGATGCTCCAATGGGCATGTAGCATAGACTGGCTAGATGCTAAACAAACCCACATCTTCCCAGGCACACAGCTGAACTATAGGCATACCTCATTTTATTTTGCTTTGCAGATATTGAGTTTTTTCAAATTGAAGGTTTGTGGCAACCCTGGCCTATCGGTACCATTTTTCCAAGGGCATTTGCTCACTTCATGTCTCTATGTCACCTTTTGAAAATTCTCATAATATTTCAAACTTCTGCATTATTATTATACTTGTTACAGTGATTAGTGATCAGTGATCTTTGGTGTTACTCTTGTAATGGTTTTGGGGCGCCATGAACCACACCCATATAAGATGGTGAACTTAATCTAATATAAATGTTGTGTGCATTCTGACTCCACCGACCGGCCGTCCCCCTGTCTCTCTCATTCTCCCCAGGCCTCCCTATTCCCTGAGACACAAGATTGAATTTAGGCTAATTAATAACCCTACAGCAGTCTCTAAGGGTTCAAGTGAAAGAAAGAGTCGCACATCTTTCTCTTTAAATCAAAAGCTAGAAATGATTAAGCTCAGTGAGGAAGGCATGTGGAAAGCCAAGATAGGCTAAAAGCTGGAGATTCTGAGCCAACAGTTAACCAAGCTGTGAATGCAAAGGAAAAGTTCTTGAAGGAAATTAAAAGTGCTACTCCAGTGAACACGCAGATAATAGGAAAGTGAAACAGACATTGCTGATATGGAGAAAGTTTTAGTGGTCTGGATAGAAAACCAAATCAGCCACAGCATTACCTTAAACCAAAGCCTAATCCAGAGCAAGGCCCTGACTCTTTAATTCTATGAAGGCTGAGAGAGGTGAGGAAGCTGCAGAAGTTTCAAGCTAGCAGAGATTGGCTCATGAGGTTTAAGGAAAGAAGCCATCGTCATAACAAATGTGCCAGGTGAAGCAGCAAGTGCTGATGCAGAAGCTGCAGAAAGTTGCCAAGATCTACCCAAGATCATTAATGAAGGTGGCTACACTAAACAACAGATTTTTAATGGAGATGAAATAGCCTTATATTAGAAGAAGATGCCACCTAGGACTTTCATAGCTAGAGGGGAGAAGCCAACACCTGGCTTCAAAGCTACAAAGGAGAAGCTGACTCTCTTGTTAGGGGCTAATAGAGCTGGTGACTTTAAGTTGAAGCCAATGCTCATTTCCCTTTCCGAAAATCCTAGGGCCCTTTAGAATTACACTAAATCTACTCTGTGCTCTATAAATGGAACTGCAAAACCTGGATGACAGCACATCTACTTAGAACATGGTTTACTGAATGTTTTAAGCCTACTGTTGAGACCCACTGCTCAGAAAAGTATTACCCACTCCTTTCAAAAAATTACTGCTCAGGCTTCCCTGGTGGCGCAGTGGTTGAGAGTCCGCCTGCCGATGCAGGGGATGTGGGTTCGTGCCCCGGTCTGGAAAGATCCCACTTGCCGCGGAGCGGCTGGGCCCGTGAGCCATGGCCGCTAAGCCTGCGCGTCTGGAGCCTGTGCTCTGCAACGGGAGAGGCCGCAGCGGTGAGAGGCCCGCGTACCGAAAAAAAAAAAAAAAGTAAAAGATTACTGCTCAGTGACTGAGCACCTAGTCACCCAAGAGCTCTGATGGAGATGTACAACAAGATTAATGTTGTTTTCATGCCTGCTAACACAACATCCATTCTGCAGCCCAAGGACCAAGGAGAAACTTTGATTTTCAGGTCTTATTTAAGATAACCATTTTGTGAGGCTATAACTGCCATAGATAGTGATTCCTCTGATGAATGTGTACAAATTAAACAGAAAGCCTTCTGGAAAAGATTTACCATTCTAGATACCATTAAGAACATTCGTGATTCATGGGAAGAGGTCAACATATCAACATTAACAGAAGTTTGGAAGAAGCTGATTCCAACCTTATGGATGACTTGGATGGGTTCAAGACTTCCGTGGAGGAAGTAACTGCAGATGTGGTGGAAATAGCAAGAGAACTAGAATTAGAAGTGGAGCCTGAGGATGTGACTGAATTACTACAATCTCTGGATAAAACTTTAACGGACGAGGAATCGTTTCTTACGGATCAGCAAAGAAAGTAGTTTCTTGAGATGGAATCTACTCCTGGTGAAGACTATTGAAATTACAACAAAGGATTTAGAGTATTAAATAAATTTCGTTGATAAAGCAGCAGCAGAGTTTGAGAGGATTGACTCTAAAGGGTAAAATGCTATCAAACAGTACTGCATGCTACAGAGAAAACGTTCATGAAGGGAAGAGTCGATCATTGGGGCAAACTTCACTGTTGTCGTATTTTGAGAAAGTGCCACTGCCACCCAGCCTTCAGCAACCACCACCCTGACCAGTCAGCAGCCATCAACACTGAGGCAAGACCCCCCACCAGCCAGAAGACTATGACTCACTGAAGGCTCAGATGACGGTTAGCGATTCTTAGCCATGAAGTTATTTTTTAATTAAGATGTATACATTGGGTTTTTTTAGACATAATGCTATCACACGCTTAATACACTTATTAGAAAATGTAAGGATAACTTTTCTATGCACTGAGAAACAATTTTGTGTGGCTCACTTTATTGTGATACTCACTTTATTGCCGTGGTCTGGAACCAAACCCACGATATCTCCAAGGGAAGCCTGTATATTTCCCAATCTAACTCTTACAGTGTGATTCTCCACATTCTCCTGAGAGTGTATGAGGAGCGGTTGATAGATCTGAGCCTTACTCTGGCTAGATCTCTGATATCCTTCTTATTCCTGAACCTTCCTTTATGAGCTCCTTCTCTTACTCTGAGCCTTCGCCCATCTCCTTAAACACCTGTGTTTGTGAAGTTACTAAAGGTTTCTTTTATAAATTTTGTATGAATACAATCCCTCCCCGGCCAAACAAAAAGTTCTTCAAGAGGAAAAACAAAATCCTTTTGTATGTGCTCCTGTGCTCCCACCAAGATACCTGGTAGCACACTCTATACATAGGAAATGAAATTTCTCACTTAGGCAGTTGCCGTTAGCCAACTGAGGCCAACACATTAAAATAAGCATTTCTAGTGATGAGAGACATGTTTCTAATCTCCAGGTGTTTGTCCCTTGTCTTCCTCAGCCAAAAAACAAACATTTAGAAAAGGAGGCGCCATTTGCTGAGCTAGTTTCACATTCGTAGAAGCATCTGTTCGTCTTCTTGAGTGGGTAGGAAAATTGCAGAGGCCTAACATCAGTGGGTCAACAGCAAAAATGAAAACCCAGCAAACTTAGTGCACCATTTTATGCAAACCCTGATATCCTTTTAAAATAATCTCTAATGTTTAACTCAGCCCAGGCCTCAGTGTTTAAATAAATTGGTACATTTTCCTCATGTGAAAAAGGAAAATGTCCCCTCAGCCAGTTCACTTAATAAGTATATACACATTCAGAGATCTTTTAAAATTTACATTTTTATGTTCAAATGAGTATTCTCCTTCCAGTCTCTCCAAACAGTCTGAAAATCAATCACTTAAAAAAAAAATCCTTCCCACCTTTATCAAATTCTTCCCTCTTACTTATACAATACAGATGTTAACTTGGATTTTTCATAAAACATGGATACACCATGGAGTGTTTATATAACAGCATAAGAAAATGAATGTCCCCAAGCTTCTGGAGAATGGGCCCTTAACAGTCACCAGGAATCCCACTACTTTTCTCAAGCCAGCTCACACCCACTCTTCCAGAATTATATCAAATTCTCTCAGCTCTCCTCACACCTCCACCTCTCCTTCCTGCTCCCTCACAGACAAAGATACTGTCTTTTGCTTTACAGGAAAATAGAATTCCTAGGAGAGGAACTCCCTCATCCTCTTCATACCAAGCACGCAAACATGGACATCTCTGCAAATCTTTTCCTGTCTATTCCCCATCTCATGAGCCAACACTATTCATGATCCTTTTTCTCTCCCAAATAGCGGCCAGCTTCCTATCCATTAAATATTTACCATTGACTTTTAAACACACTCAAGTCTCTCCCATCTTATATAAATAACCTTTCCCAAATCCTACATGTTCTATTTGCTGTTCTCTTCTCATAAGACTTATCTTTTTTGACTGTATCCAATTTCACAACCCTCACTCACTCTTCATCCTGCTCTAATCTGTCTTTTTCCCTCATCTTTCCACAAAAAAAACAGCTCTTACTAAGATCACCAGTGACTTCCATGCCAATAACTCCAAAGAACTTTTTCAAACTCACATTACTTGACTTTGCTGGTCACTCCATCTTCATCAAAGCATATCTTCCCTTTGTTTTCATGACACTAGTAGTTTCCTTCCTATCTTTTGTGATATTCTTCTACAACCTTTGTAAGTTGATCTTCCTTCAAACAGCCATGAAATGAAGTTCTTCAAGGCTTGGTTCTAGGCTCTGCTTTTTTTTATCACTCCCTAGTATCTCTCTAGGCAATGGCACCCATGATCATGATGTCATTGACCACCTCCATACTTATGATTCACAAGGTATATTCTAGTCCAGGCCTCTCCTCTAGGCTCCAGAAATATAGATTGAAATGTTAACTTGTAGTTTCTGCTTGTCTCAAAGTCACCCCAAACCCAACATGTTCAGAATTGAACTTGAAATCTGCCTCCCAAATCTCACCTGCTTGCAGTGTCTCTATCTCACTGAATGATGCCACCAACTATCCAACTTACTTTTCTTCTCCTGACCCTATATTCAATCTATCACTGATTTTCACCCATTTCACCTCCTAACTACTTCTGAAACCCATCCCCTGCTCTTCATCTTCACACCACCACTTTAATCCAAGCTCTATCATATCTAGCCTTGTAACCTCTACAATTTTCTACTGGTCTTCCCCAGGTACACCTTGGCTGCCCGACAATCCTGTCTGCATTGAGCTGAAAAGAGCTGTTTAAATCACGAATCTAACTTTATCACTTACATATTTTCAGTGACTCTCCTTTGCCCTTAAGATTAAAGATATTTACTAGAACCTGAAGGCCTTGCTTAGTCTGGCCTTTGACTGTCTTTCAGACCTCATCTAGAATCTTACCCCAATGGGCTCTCTCCCTCCACCTCTCCCCTGAGGTCACTCTAGTCTTCCCTTCAGCCCCTGGAATTTCAATGACCTGACCTACTAAAGGAGCTTTTTTTCTTCACCACCCCATCATTTACCTGGTTAATGCCTAGTTACAAACTCTCCTATTATTCTCTCTAGTAGTATCGTGTACCTGACTTTCATGGTGTTTGTTCCAATTTTCTATTGCAATGGGTTATTACCTTCATATTGTAACATTTTTTACAATGTACCTAATATCTATCATAATATAGTGGGAGTACCTCTACTGTAGGAACTATGTTCATTAATTTTTGTATCCGCAGGACCCAGCACAGTGCCTAAAATATACTCAAAACATGTCTGTTAAAACGATGGAAGAAATGTTGACCCAGACTCAAAGATGCTGGGTTCAACGTGCAGGCTGTGGAATTAGATCTATAAACCCAAATTCTGGCTTACTAATTGTGTGATTACGGACAAACTACTTAGTTTCACTAAGCCTCTATAAAATGAGAGTGATAATACCCAACCTCATATGGTTACTGTGAGAATAAAGTGAGATAATTCTTATGAAACCTAGTTTTGCAATTCTAATACCTCAGGGTACACCTAAGGTATACTCATGGAGATTATTATTTTCAAACAAATAAACAATGTACACTGCTTTGAACCACCTCTGAGACTCTGCACACAGAGGGAGTATACATCATGGTCCCTTCACATAGCTCTACCTGCCAGCATCCCTGTCAAAGAACAATGTGGCCTACAGAATGAACATTGGGATTTATGCTCTAAAGCAAGACAGTCAGCAGGGCTCCCTGAGACAACTTGGAATGCCATCAGGTAAGTGGCCTTTTCCTGAGGAAGTTAACTGAAACTAACATCCCACCTAGCTTAAGTCACAGCCTTCCTAGATATAATACTTTGATGTAACAACCCAGCTGAGATTTGGAGGGAAAAAATGGCTCTACAGAGGGCCTATAGGAATTCATACCAACCCTCTTAACAATCAAATCTAAAAGCTTCCTTAAGATTATATACCTTCCTTGGGTATACTCAACACTCAAACTCAGTAATTCCCTATCTTTCCTACTTGACTCCAAAATAATGTATAAGGATTAGCTATCATTTAAAAACCACTTGAGTTTCAAAAATTGCCATTAAGGCAAATCTGCAGAAACAATTACAAGGAAAGTAATAATATTCTAGGTTTGTGTGCAGAAATATAACTTATTTACACATACTACTCTAGTGTTGGAAGAATGAAATGAGAAGGACGTCTGTTAATGTACGTTAGGGCCATCTGAATTTTCACCATTCTAAAACATGAAATGCAATTCGTATTTGCTTCATCTGCACAAAACTATGCTGTTCTCACTACTTCAAAATACTCTTGGCATGACCATTTTTCAATAAAAATTCTATTGCCCCAACTTTACAGATGAAGAAGTTGAAGCAATCAAGGATAAAATCATGCTCCAAGACCAAGGAGAAACTGGGAACCTGTGATGAGAATGGCACTGTGATATGGGGAGAAAAGAACATGTTCTGACAACAGATAGAAATATAAAATGCTCCTCAAGTGTGTAAAGTTTGACATGAGTCATGCTGCCTTCACACTCCCTGTAATATTCTTGCCTGATCACATTTCTTTACGATGCTCTCTTAATAGGACAGGCTTTAGGGCCACCTCATTCCCCCCTAGGTCCTCTCACCTCCCCACGTGAAAGTGAAGGAACTCAATATCCAGAAGTCCAGCTTTCCAGGAACTAACAACTCAGCTGATAAACTCACTAAAAATAGCTAAAAATAGGAAGCTAATTTTAGCTTCCTATGCAGTTATAAGAAGTAATACAGAGAGATCCAGAGTACATTTTATCCAGTTTCCCCCAATAGGAACATCTTTAAAACTATAGTACAATATTACAACTAGGATATTGACATTGATACAGTCAAGATACAAGATACTAGCAGAAGGATATTTCTGAGCGATTGATTTCATCTCATGTGAAAAATGGTCTAAGGAATGAAAGGTGTTAGGGGGCCAAGAGTCTTGACTACATTTTGTGAACCGTTAACAACTCTAATGACATAAATTTTATGACCCATGGCAGTCATAAAATTGGATTACAATGATAAAGATGAGAAGATATTTGTGGGCAGCTAGAGGCCTGTATAGCATTTCTTAAGTCACATCATGTAGATCGGTGATTCAGAGACTTTTGTACCCAATCGTGCTCCCGCGTGGGTAACTTACACTTCACCTCTACCCTTAGTGACATTTCTTAGTCACCGAGTGTGGAGCCTCAGAAGAATTCAGCCAATCATCATATTCAAAACAAAATGAACATACCCAGTCTCTTAGCATAGCCAATCTGATATTTAGTATAAGAAACAAGAACTCCATTTGCTTCCTCTTTGTTTAAGAAGAGATAGCATCAAAGACCTTTGTGTTTCAGATCAGGCCAACTTGGATTGGCATTCTTGCTCTCCCACTGACTAACTGCCACCATGGGTACCTGAGATTGTTACTTCATCTGGAAAATACCTGTCACAGGTATCCACCAAAAGTGCTAGGGGGTCAATGAGATCAGGTGCATAAAAGACATGGCACTTGATGTTCACTCAAAAGGTTTGTTTCAGGTACTCTCCTTCCCCCTGCTTTCTAGTTCCTTCCCTTACAGTATAAGTTGCTTGTTAGAGAATAAAGTAGAATGTCCCAGAACACATCTACTTTGCTCACCTGACATATCAAACTTGTCAATAGTTAACAAAAATTATTTTACTTCACACCTTCCCCCAAAAGGCTTTATAGTAAAATAACAAAGAGAACTTGGCATGCAAGCCAAACAGAGAGCCCTTCTTTCTAAAGAGACACTTCAATGCCAAGCTACCTCTCAATACTGGCAGCTGTAACAATGAAGTTTAAAATGTCTACGGGGAGCTGGCAACTGCAGGGACCAGCAAAGACAACACTAAACTTGAGGCCAACTGAAAGGTCAAAATAATGTACACAAAAACAAAGGAAAACCAGGTATATTTAACTACAGCACTCACAAGGAAAGTAATAATATTCTAGGTTTGTGTGCAGAAATATAACTTATTTACACATACTAAAAGAGACAGCTTAAAGTAGAAAACCCACAGAGATGATAACCTATGGGCCAGAAAAAAACTGAAAAAACATAGTGAGGCTCCCCAGGATATATCAGTTATAGCATTACAAAAAGCAACTAGGCAGTGAATATTATATTCTAAGCCTTAAAAGCAAACAGACAAAAAGTCCCAATCATTTTATTCCCACGAAGATTCCTTACATTACCTTTACCATTCCCTAAGCTGATCCCTGGACAATCTAAGTCAAATAGGAACTGAACAATGGGCAAACTTCTTAGACTTTAATGACTGGTCAGACAGGTTCTTTGGGGCCAGAAGAAAAGTAATTATGGGGAAGAAAATCACCTTAGCCTTCTGTCCATTTATTTAGCTGCAGTTCAGATATATTTCTTCTAAAGACCTAAGATTCCTACCTGATATGTAGGTATCTCTGCAGGCCAAAGAATATGAACTAATGGCTCCTTGAAATTTGGCATGAACAAAGAATACCAGAACCTTTGATAGATGACTGTTTCAATGATTAATGTTTTCTCTAATGGGAGGCAGGGAGCAATGGCTTTCCTCTGGAACAGTCTATAACAGGTGCGACATGAATGGGTAATTATGAAAAGAACTGACCTAAGAGAAACGGGGTAGAGCACTTCCTGACTCTCTTTCTCCTTAATTAATTTTTGAGATAATTGTAGATTCACATGGAGTTCAAAGGAATCATACAGATCCAGTTGATCCTTCACCTAGTTTTCCCCAGAGGTAACAAAATCACTATCAGAATACTAACACTAAGTCAAGATACAAAACAGTTCATCACCAAAAGGATCTCCCAGGTTACTCTTTCATAGCCACACCCAGCTCTCTCCCGCCCTATCCTCCCTTAACACCTGCCAGCTACTAATCTCCACTCATCTGTCTTCCATTTCATAATTTTGTCATTTCAACAAATATAAATTGAGTCATATAGTATGTAACCCTTTAAAATTGGATTTTTTTCACTCAGTTTAATTCTCTGGAGATTCATCTAGGCTGTTGTGTATTTTGATAATTCATTCCTTTTTATTGCTGAGTAATATTCCATGGTATGGATGTACCACAGTGTGTTTAACCATTCACTCATCAAAAGATATCTGGCTTGTTTCCAGTTGTTAGGCTATTACAAATAAAGCTGCTATCACCCTTCACGTACAAGTATTTGTGTGAACTAGAAATCTTCATATCTCTGGGATAAATGCCCAGAAGTGCATTTGCTGCATGCTTTAGTAGTTACATGTTTAGTTTTCAAAGAAAGAACCAAACTCTTTTCCAGAGTGGCTCTACCATTTTACAGTCCCAGTAGCCACACATGAGTAACTCAGTGTTTCTGCATACTTGCCAGCATTTGATGTTGATGTTATTTCTTATTTAACCATTCTGATAAATGCCCCTGGCTCTCCGTTAAAGGTAAACGTGAAGATAAGAGGAAAGACTTGCCTAAACTCAGAGATAACACTGAAAACTTTAATTCAGCAATTTAGGTTTTACTATATGCTTTCCTAAAAACTGGCCAGCTAAATTCAGAAATTGCTCTCCGAGACCATCAGAAAATTTAAATAATTAAATAAGGAGAAATATCAATCACATGACCCCATTTCAGCCTAACACATTTCATCTTGTACATAATTTTTTTAACTTTATAATATTTCATTATCATCCCATTTAGTACTAATATTTATTATTGTGATTTTCTTAAACAAGAAGTCTTCCCAGAGCTGTTTTCTCATAAATGAAGCTTTAACTGATTAAATAACTCATAGGTATTTATTTTATTTTATTTCATTTTTTTTTAGCGTTATGCGGGCCTCTCACTGCTGTGGCCTCTCCCGTTGCCGAGCACAGGCTCCGGACGCATAGGCTCAGCGGCCATGGCTCACGGGCCCAGCCGCTCCGCGGCATGTGGGATCCTCCCGGACTGGGGCACGAACCCGTGTCCCCTGCATCAGCAGGCGGATTCTCAACCACCGCGCCACTAGGGAAGCCCCATAGGTATTTCTTACCCATTAATAGCTATTAGGTTATTTTGCCATCAGCTATACTGTATCTTTATAACTTCGGCTTCTATCTTTACCTTACAGGCTTAGGTCATATTTAAAGTTGTTCAAGCTTAGACTGCATTAACATTAAACCAAAACATATAGCCCAAACAACTGTTTCTTAGATAGTTCTTTTCCAGAAGTTTCCTATCTCCCTGGGAAGTCTTAAGAGTTATCAGGTCTTCTTTTTTAATTAATTGATTAACTTATTTATTTATGGCTGTGTTGGGTCTTCGTTGCTGTGTGTGGGCTTTCTCTAGCTGAGGTGAGTGGGGGCTCTTCTATGTTGCAGTGCGCAGGGCTCTCACTGCAGTAGTTTCTCTTGTTGCAGAGCACAGGCTCTGGGTGCACAGGCTTCAGTAGTTGTGGCATGCGGCCTCAGTAGTTGTGGCTAGCAGGCTCTAGAGCACAGGCTCAGTAGTTGTGGCACACGGGCTTAGTTGCTTCACAGCATGTTGAGATCTTCCTGGCCCAGGGATCGAACCCATGTACCCAGCACTCGCAGGCAGATTCTTAACCACTGTTCCACCAGGGAAACCCCGATAATGTCTTCTTTATCCTTCATTTATAAATCCTACACTGAAAAAACCACTTGATAGAATCCACTAAATCTGAATATATGCATATCTTTGTCTCAGCTCTTCCACTCCCTGGTATATGCCCCCAAAACTGTGTACATGTGAGCCAAATAAAAAGTACATAGCAGCATTATTTGTAATTGCCCCAAGCTGTAAATAACTCAAATCTCCATCAACAGAAGAATGGATACATAAACTGTGGTATATAAAACATATAGTGGAATACTATACAGCAACGAAAAGCAACAAGCTACTGTTATATACAGCAGTATAGTCACAAAAACAATGGTGACTTAATTGTCAGTCATAACAGAATGTATAATGAATAACTCCATTTGTCAAAGTTTAAAAATTCGTCAGACAGAGGGAGGCACCAAGATGGCAGAGTAGACGGATGTGCTCTCACTCCCTCTGGCAAGAACACCAGAATCACAACTAGCTGCTGGACAATCATCAACAGGAAGACACTGGAACTCACCAAAAAAGATACCCCACATCCAAAGACAAAGGAGAAGCCACAATGAGACAGTAGGAGGGGTGTAATCACAGCAAAATCAAATCACATCACTGCTGGGTGGGTGACTCACAGACTGGAGAACACTTATACCTCAGAAGTCCACCCACTGGAACGAAGGTTCTAAGCCCCACGTCAGGCTTCCCAAACTGGGGGTCTGGAAATGGGAGGAGGAATTCCTAGAGAATCAGACTTTGAAGGCTAGCGGGATTTGATTGCAAGGACTGGGAGAAACAGAGACTCCACTCTTGGAGGGTACACACAAAGCAGTGTGTGCATCGGGACCCAGGAGAAGGAGCAGTGACCCCAGCGGAGACTGAACCAGACCTACCTGCTAGTGTTGGAGGGTCTTCTGCAGAGGTGGGGGGTGGCTGTGGCTCACCATGGGGACAAGGACACTGGCAGCAGAAGTTCTGGGAAGTACTCCTTGGCGTGAGCCCTCCCAGAGTCTGCCATTAGCCCCACCAAAGAGCCGAGGTAGGCTCTGGTGTTGGGTTGCCTCAGGCCAAACAACCAACAGGGAGGGAACCCAGCCCCATCCATCAGCAGTCAAGCGGATTAAAGTTTTACTGAGCTCTGCCCACCAGAGCAACACCCAGCTCTACCCACTGCCAGTCCCTCCCATCAGGAAACCCACACAAGCCTCTTAGATAGCCTCATCCACCAGAGGGCAGACAGAAGCAAGAAGAACTACAATCCTGCAGCGTGTGGAACAAAAACCACGTTCACAGAAAGATAGACAAGATGAAAAGGCAGAGGGCTATGTACCAGGTGAAGGGACAAGATAAAACCCCAGAAAAACAACTAAATGAAGTGGACATAGGCAACCTTCCAGAAAAAGAATTCAGAATAATGATAGTGAAGATGATCCAGGGCCTCGGAAAAAGAATGGAGGCGAAGATCGAAAAGATGCAAGAAATGTTTAACAAAGACCTAGAAGAATTAAAGAACAAACAAACAAAGATGAACAATACAATAACTGAAATGAAAACTACACCAGAAGGAATCAGTAGCAGAATAACTGAGGCAGAAGAATGGATAAGTGACCTGGAACACAGAATGGTGGAATTCATTGCTGCGGAAGACAATACAGAAGAAAGAATGAAAAGAAATGAAGACAGCCTAAGAGACCTCTGGGACAACATTAAATGAAACAACATTTGCATTATACGTGTCCCAGAAGGAGAAGAGAGAGAGAAAGGACCCGAGAGAATATCTGAAGAGATTATAGTCGAAAAGTTCCCTAACATGGGAAAGGAAATAGTCACCCAACTCCAGGAAGCGCAGAGAGTCCCATGCAGGATAAACCCAAGGAGAAACACGCCAAGACACATAGTAATCAAATTGGCAAAAATTAAAGACACAGAAAAATTGTTGAAAGCAGCAAGGGAAAAACGACAAATAACATACAAGGGAACTCCCATAAGGTTAAAAGCTGATTTCTCAGCAGAAACGCTACAAGCCAGAAGGGAGTGGCATGATATACATAAAGTGATGAAAGAGAAGAACCTACACCCAAGATTACTCTACCAGGCATAGATCTCATTCAGATTCAATAGAGAAATCAAAAGCTTTATGGACAAGCAAAAGCTAAGAGAATTCAGAACCACCAAACCAGCTCTACAACAAATGCTAAAGGAACTTCTCTAAATGGGAAACACAAGAGAAGAAAAGGACCTACAAAAACAAACCCAAAACAATTAAGAAAATGGTCACAGGAATATACATATCGATAATTACCTTAAATGTGAATTTATTAAATGCTCCAACCAAAAGACACAGGCTTGCTGAATGGATACAAAAACAAGACCCATATATATGCTGTATACAAGAGACCCACTTCAGACCTACGGACACATACAGACTGAAAGTGAGGGGATGGAAAAAGATATTCCATGCAAATGGAAGTCAAAAGAAAGCTGAAGGAGTAATACTCATATCAGATGAAATAGACTTTGAAATAAAGAATGTTACAAGAGACAAGGAAGGACTCTACACAATGATCAGGGGAGCAATCCAAGAAAAAGATAAAACAATTATAAATAGATATGCATCCAACATAGGAGCACCTCAATACATAAGGCAACTGCTAACAGCTATAAAAGAGGAAATTGACAGCAACACAATAATAGTGGGGGACTTTAACACCTCACTTACACCAATGGACAGATCATCCAAAATGAAAATAAATAAGGAAACAGAAGCTTTAAATGACACAGTAGACCAGATAGATTTAATTGATATTTATAGGACATTCCATCCAAAAACAGCAGATCACACTTTCTTCTCAAGCGCGCATGGAACATCCTCCAGGATAGATCACATACTGGGTCACAAATCAACCCTCAGTAATTTTAAGAAAATTGACATCATATCAGTCATCTTTTTTGACCACAATGCTATGAGATTAGAAATGAATTACAGGGAAAAAAACACAAACACATGGAGGCTAAACAATATATCACTAAATAACCAAGAGATCACTGAAGAAATCAAAGAGGAATTCAAAAAATACCTACAGACTAATGACAATGGAAACACGATGATACAAAACCTATGGGATGCAGCAAAAGCAGTTCTAAGAGGGAAGTTTATAGCTATACAAGCCTACCTCAAGAAAAAAGAAAAATCTCAAGTAAACAATCTAAACTTACACCTAAAGGAACTAGAGAAAGAAGAACAAACAAAACCCAAAGTGAGCAGAAGGAAAGAAATCATAAAGATCAGAGCAGAAATAAATGAAATAGAAACAAAGAAAACAATAGCAAAGATCAATAAAACTAAATGCTGGTTCTTTGAGGACATAAACAAAATTGATAAACCGTTAGCCAGACTCATCAAGAAAAACAGGGAGAGGACTCAAATCAATAAAGTTAGAAATGAAAAAGGAGAAGTTACAACAGACAATGCAGAAATACAAAGCATCCTAAGAGACTACGACAAGCAACTCTATGCCAATAAAATGGACAACCTGGAAGAAATGGACAAATTCTTACAAAGGTATAACCTTCCAAGACTGAACCAGGAAGAAACAGAATATATGAACAGACAAATCACAAGTAATGAAATTGAAAGTGTGATTAAAAATCTTCCAACAAACAAAAGTCCAGGACCAGATGGCTTCACAGGTAAACTTTATCAAACATTTAGAGAAGAAACAACACTCATCCTTCTCAAACTCTTCCAAAAAATTGCAGAGGAAGGAACACTCCCAAACTCATTCTCCAAGGCCACCATCACCCTGATACCAAAACCAGAGAAAGATACTGCAAAAAAAGAAAATTACAGACCAATATCACTCATGAATATAGATGCACAAATCCTCAACAGAATACTGGCAAACAGAATCCAACAACACATAAAAAGGATCATACACCATCATCAAGTGGGATTTATCCCAGGGATGCAAGGATTCTTCAACATACGCAAATCAATCAATGTGATACACCATATTAACAAATTGAAGAATAAAAACCATATGATCATCTCAATAGATGCAGAAAAAGCTTTTGACAAAATTCAACACCCATTTAGGACAAAAACTCTCCAGAAAGTAGGCAGAGAAGGAACCTACCTCAACATAATAAAGGCCATATACGACAAACCCACAGCAAACATCATTCTCAATGGTGAAAAACTGAAAGCATTTCCTCTAAGATCCGGAACGAGACAAGGATGTCCACTCTCACCACTATTATTCAAGATAGGTTTGGAAGTCCTAGCCATGGCAATCAGAGAAGAAAGAGAAATAAAAGGAATACAAATTGGAAAAGAAGAAGTACAACTCTCACTGTTTGCAGATGACATGATACTATACATAGAAAATCCTAAAAATGCCACAAGAAAACTACTAGAGCTAATCAATGAATTGGGTAAAGTTGCAGGATACAAAATTAATGCACATAAATCTCTTGCATTCCTATACGCTAATGATGAAAAATCTGAAAGAGAAATTATGGAGACACTCCCATTTACCACTGCAACAAAAAGAATAAAATACCTAGGAATAAACCTACCTAGGGAGACAAAAGGCCTGTATGCAGAAAACTATAAGACACTGATGAAAGAAATCAAAGATGATACCAACAGATGGAGAGATATACCATGTTCTTGGACTGGAAGAATCAATATTGTGAAAATGACTCTACTACCCAAAGCAATATACAGATTCAATGCAATCCCTATCAAATTACCAATGGCATTTTTTACAGAACTAGAACAAATCATCTTAAAATTTGTATGGAGACACAAAAGACCTCGAATAGCCAAAGCAGTCTTGAGGGGAAAAAACGGAGCTGGAGGAATCAGACTCCCTGACTTCAGACTACACTACAAAGCTACAGTAATCAAGACAATATGGTACTGGCACAAAAACAGAAACATAGATCAATGGAACAAGATAGAAAGCCCAGAGATAAACCCACGCACCTACGGTCAACTAATGTATGACAAAGGAGGCAAGGATATATAATGGAGAAATGACAGTCTCTTCAATAAGTGGTGCTGGGAATACTGGACAGCTACATGTAAAAGAATGAAATTAGAACACTCCCTAACTGCATACACAAAAACAAACTCAAAATGGATTAGAGACCAAAATGTAAGACCAGACACTATAAAACTCTTAGAGGAAAACATAGGAAGAACACTCTTTGACATAAATCACAGCAAGATCTTTTTTGATCTACCTCCTACAGTAATGGGAATAAAAACAAAAATAAACAAATGGGACCTTATGAAACTTCAAAGCTTTTGCAAAGCATAGGAAACCGTAAACGAGACGCAAAGACAACCCTCAGAATGGGAGAAAATATTTGCAAACGAATCAATGGACCATGGATTAATCTCCAAAATATATAAACAGCTCATGCAGCTCAATATTAAAGAAACAAACAACCCAATCCAATAATGGGCAGAAGACCTAAATAGACATTTCTCCAAAGAAGACATACAGATGGCCAAGAGGCACATGAAAAGCTGCTCAACATCACTAATTATTAGAGGAATGCAAATCAAAACTACAATGAGGTATCACCTCACACCAGTTAGAATGGGCATCATCAGAAAATCTACAAACAACAAATGCTGGAGAGGGTGTGGAGAAAAGGGAACCCTCTTGCACTGTTGGTGGGAATGTCAATTGATACAGCCACTATGGAGAACAGTATGGAGGTGCCTTAAAAAACTATGAATAGAATTTCCATATGATCCAGCAATCCCACTACTGGGCATATACCCAGGGAAAACCATAATTCAAAAAGACACATGCACCCCAATGTTCATTGCAGCACTATTTACAATAGCCAGGTCATGGAAGCAACCTAAATGCCCATCAACAGACGAATGGATAAAGATTTGGTACATATATACAATGGAATATTACTCAGCCATAAAAAGGAACGAAATGGGGTCATTTGTTGAGATGTGGATGGATCTAGAGACTGTCATATACAGAGTGAAGTAAGTCAGAAAGAGAAAAACAAATATCGTATATTAACGCATGTATGTGGAACATAGAAAAATGGTACAGATGAACCAGTTTGCAGGGCAGAAGTTGAGACACAGTTGTAGAGAACAAACGTATGGACACCAAGGGGGGAAAACCGTGGTGGGGTGGGGATGATGGTGTGCTGAATTGGGCGATTGGTATTGACATGTATACACTGATGTGTATGAAATTGATGACTAATAAGAACCTACAGTATAAAAAACAAACAAACAAACCAAAAAACAACTAATACTAAACTTTCTTTGGGTTATTTGTATGGAAATATGTTAATATAAATGTTTCAGACATTACATGAAACTTCTAAAAATCTTATATGTTCTGGTATAATGTTGTAAGTCATAATTCCAGTTATTACTTTAAAATGTATATCTCAGAAATAACTAAATTTCCTTGTCAATTGTATTATTATGAACTTTCAGCAAATCTTTAACCGTGGTCATTTTTAAGTCTTTTGTCATTTACAGACAGTTCTGGGTGTACTCTGATGCTTTTGCGAAAATGTTCCTATAAAAAGGTTTCACCTTCAAGGAATTCATGGAAAAGACTCTGACAAGTACAGGTTTCTGGTAACTGAGTATACTGCTGAACTGAATGAATAAGCATTTTCAGAACTCTAATGGAAAACTGATGAATTCATACAAGTGCTAACAAAAGATCAAGATGAAAAAAAATTAATTACATGGGACTGAGTGAACTGATGAGGATGATTATAATTTCTGTGACTTTCTGTTTGAATTAAAAAAAAAATCCCACAAGGACTCAGAGGCACAAACTATACAAATCAATTTTCACTGCAAAGTAAAGGAGCTGTTACAGTGGAGGATCACTGGACTGAATGTCAATATTATGACATAGTATGAGTCGGTTTCATGTTTGGTAATTGCAATCATTGTTGCTTTTGTTGTGGCCATCCATTTACAATGCTTGGTGTCAGTTTATTTATCTCCTGTAAAAATAAAATACATGTGTGTGTGTGAAAAAAAAATAATGTAAGGGTAATATATATTCATCTGCTATATTTGGAGTATTCCCCAGTTTGTACTTCACTATTTAATTTCTTGTGATTTTAAGAAAAATATTTGAACAGTTTTCAGTTTTTATGTGTTTCAATCTATTGCATACCTGTGTAAAAAAATAAAATAATATAAAATAAAAATTAAAAAAATTTGTCAGACAACATTACCATTTGGGGGATAGAAATGGAAGGAAGTTTGAGGGAGATCTCTGGGGTGCTCATAATATGGTTGGAAGCTACATGGATGTGGTCACTATATGAAAATTCATCATATTGAACACATGATTTCCATATTTTTCTATATTCCTGTGAAATATAATAGAATAGCTTATATAAATACAATTTTTAAAATATGAAAGCAAAAGTTAAAATAATGATGATTATGAGCATTATGATGAAAGAATCCTTTCTCCAAACTCAAGCAATGGTCACTAGCTTTATTGCACAAAAGTTAAATCCTGCCGAGTAAGTGTTAGGATTCAGAGTTATGGTTTTAGAAAACAGTTCACCCAGCAGGCTATCTAGCCCTAGTCACTGAGAGACATGGGTGATTTAACCCTCTTCACAGTGACTGAATAAATGGAGTCAGGAGGGGATACAATGGGGATTCTGTTGTCAGCACCTGGATAAGTAAATAGAACTTTTCTGAGGTTTGATGAGGTTTTAATCACTCTTTCTGAGAAGAATTAGTTTGGCTGTCTCTTGAGAGAAAGGGGAGGGTCCTAGAAGTAGCGAGTCACTTTGGGGGTACCTGGTGACCACACTCGAGGTGAGTCTTCCAAGCAAGTAGATGCAATTATGCTCTAGAGGAGACTATAAGCTTTCCATGAAAGAAATCCTTGATCTGATACCTAATGCTAGAACTTCTTTGAAAAAATATGTAATGACTCAATTATGATGGCAGTTCAGTCATTCTACAAAAATGTATTCAGTACTTTCCATGTGCCTAGTATTGTGTTAGATGTGGCAATTCAATGATAACTAAGAGAGACACAAAACCTGCCCTCAAATGGGGCTATAGTCTAGCAAGGCATACAGATAAATCAGCCAAAATAATTAAGTGTACAGACGGGAACAAATGGGGAAAATACCAAAACTAGTCCAGAGCAGGAGTTAGGAAAGTGGTCCAGGGCTTTCTGCCAATAGCAGAGAATGGTCTTGGCATCTCAGAGAAGTGGGAAGGGAGCACAAGGAAAGACAAAGCCGAGGGCCAGCACAGCTGAATGTTCCAGGATGTAGCAGCAGGAGCAGCTGCGCCGGGGAATAACCACGGCACAGGAAAGCCAAGAATGGGGATCTACCAACAGAGGGACCACACCAATGGATCTATGAGGGGCAGGCATTCTGACAACCTCTCTTGCATCACCTTAATACCCAGAGTTTTGTGTCATTGTAAGGAAAGAAAGAAAAGGACTACAACATACATGGTGTTACTATTTTCTAATAAAAGTTCTTTCTGGCCATTTGAGTCCATGCTAGCCAGAAATTCTGCAGCAATTTACTGAGCCGACTAGTGGAAAGGTAAGCAAGGTCATTAAGTTCAGTACAGCCACAGCATCTAGGTAAGGTCAACACAGTTAACAGCAGAGATAGATCAGGAGTGAAATGTCTCCTTCAGCACATTTTACCTGGAATTTCTCATCTACACCATAATTATACTCTGTATCCCATTAATAGTAAAGGTGAACGAATATTTTGTTCTACTATCTTAGTTACTCAACAAACATTTATTGCATATCATTATGTGCCAAGGTCTGGGAAGAACGAGGAAAGTGTAAAAGCAAAGGTGTTGTTAACAGGCAACCTAACAAAGTGGAAACAAACATGCACTTTGGAACCTGATCACATGAGGTTTAAATCCTGGTTCAACTTCTTACTAATTCAGTGGCCTTGGGTTAGTCCCTTAACTCCCCGCAACCTCATACCCATAATGTGAGGATAAAACACTACCCTGAAGTGTTCTGCAGGATTGAATGAGATAGTGTGTGCAAAGCACGAGAAGGTAGTGGTTCAGCAAGAGCTGGACCCCCCCATCCCCCAGGCTCTAGCCCGTCTTGCTTCTCTCTGCACCAACTCCTTTCTTCACTGGAATTTACAAGCACACGTATGGACACTGTGGTCTGGCAGCCATTCACATTCCCTGCCCCTGCAAACAGCTGCCTTTGGCCAACGCTTGTATGAAATTCAACCTGCCCTCTGGAGGACAGACATGGGTCTTAGCTTAGGGCCATTTGAGCAGGAAATGCCAGCATTCAGATGCCCTGACCATGGTCTATAAAAGGGAAGGACATGATTCCTTGGCCCAGCAGAATCTTTACTCAGTGGGGAATGGTGTGATCAGAAAAGGAGTCCTCTAACAAGCTGGGTCAGGCAGGGGACTCTCTTGCCCAAGTCTAAGCCCAGTACAATTTGGAAATAAATGCTACAGAAATAAAAGAATTTTCAAGAGACAGTCTTTCCACCAGATTATTTCACCAGTCATGTTTTTTAAACAATCTTCCTCCCTGAGCAACCTTACTCCTATAGCTATTTTATAGGAATGCTGCTTGTTTTCTTTCCTTTTCTTGTTTGAAACTCACTCTGAATCTCTAACAAGTCCAAGGTCTTGACATGCTTGCTCATTGTTCTGTATATCCCATAATATTCTTTGGATTAAAAAAAAAATGCAGTCTTCCCTAAACTGTATTCACTAGGATTGCTGTTAGTCAGTGTGTGGACTTAAATAAATATTTCAGCTACTGCTACTCATGCTTTGCATAACAACCTTGTATAATATTTTGTATAATTTTAAAGGTGGGAAAAGTTTTAGAAACCTAAGGCTAAGTCTGAGAAATAAAACCAAGAAAATTACAAGAAAAAATCGATATCATCCAAAGGCTCTTTATAGCCAAATAATTGTCCAAAATATATTTATTCAAATGAAAAACAACAGCAAATTTTTAAACAGCCAATTCAGTGGCTATATATAGATATAGCCCTGACTCACTTAAACAAAAGGATCCTCACTGTCAAGGAGACATATGATTCATTAACTAGTCAGAAAGAGAAGAGTAAAAATCCCCAACACGAAAGTCGGGGGCGGGATACTCTGAGCTCAGAAATTATAACTCATGGTCTGTGTCAGGGTCCACTAGGTACAGGGTCCTGATGTTCTAGGGGTGTATACAAAGCATGGTACAATCTGCCCAAGCCAAGGTTGGCTCCAGACCAGGGCAGTAAGGTCAGCGAACTGGATGCTCAAATGGGAAGACAGAAAGCTGTGATCGTCTCCTTGGTTGCATCATCGCAATCGCATTGATCTCTCAATAAGGAATCTCTCTTCTCCTCTCCCAGTTGCATGGATGACTCGTTCTCCTCGCTGATTCACCGCAGGGCTCATCTTGAAAATACAAATGCTAACCTGCTGAAATAACCCCAAGGCTGAAAGCTTAAAATACATGAAGGATGAATAAGTGCACCTGGGGCTCCAAGGACTAATGCCATAGAACTGTCATCATTTCCCACCAAACGTTATTTCACCCACTCATTTGACATACATCTGTGGCCCGTTCACACTGCATATGGCTGCGGACAGAAAATGCCTTGGTTCAAAACTAGCACAGTGGGTCTGGAAGAGGCTTCTGCTGCAGTGTTGGCTTCCTTCTTAGTTTTAGCTCCAAACCTTGTCAGCCTAACATAAGGACACTGAACAAGCCTACGTGGAGGCTCAGAATGTTCCAAATATGGGTTCCAACCCTGCGGCTGACTTACTAATGTGGGGCTTCAGCAAAGTATTATTTAAAGACCTAAAATGCCAAAAGCATCTACTCTATCTCTGCTACCTTTAAACGTGGCAGAGTTTTCAACCAAACAAAGGAAGGAGATTCTACTCTAGATGAAAAGGATTTCAGGGCAAGAGCCCCACAGTCTCTCCCAGGAGCACCTCTAAGCAGTTAGAATTCTTGCCATGAATGCCTCATACAGTGTATTCTTAGCACAATAAACACTGTCCTTTCATCGGTTTGCTTCTATCCTGAGTGCTTAGAAGACAAGGGTGCTCTGCCCACTCCCATTCTGCTCTCATTAAAAATTAACAATACTGAACCACTAATTATTACAGTTTCTGCTTTCCTTTACCTTCCTAGGCTGAATAATGTTATTTTGGTAATTCATTCAATGAAAACTTACACAATAAATTTCTAAAACACTAAAATGAATGAAAAGAGAAAGCATATGGTCTCTATCTTTAAGATTAAAATACAGTTATGGAGGGAAAGGACACAAAATAACAATACAAAACAGACTGTAATTAAGTTCTCTGTGGTTTAAATAATGCCAGTAAGCACTATGGAGGTAGAAACGATTATACAATAGATGGGGGAAGGGAGGGGGAGGGGGAGGGGAGCGATACAGGGGATGGAAGGGGCTCCGTAAAGGAGTTACAGGTATTTGAGCTGGGTGAAGGAAAAGGGTCTGTTGGAGCAGGGGTTTCTGACCTTTTTTGCTCAATGGACCCTTTGCAATTCTGGAATCTAAGACCTCACCGTATTGCAAAATATTTTAAATAAAATACTTGGATCACAGAAGAAATCAATGATTGCCATTTTCGCTAAACTGCTGTTTGGAGAACATGAGTTTGTTCCAGTGCAATTGATACATTAGGGAACAGTCTGGGCATAACACAGATTCATGTTTGCTTATGCACCATTTCCTCCACAGGAAACACTAGGCGAATGCAAAATTGGTACCCACCAAACCGAATGACAGAGGAGCACGCAAAACCCAGACTCGCCTGCCCCAAACTTCCACCAGCTTCCTCAATGCACCAAGAGAGTTCAGCTGCACCCATCCACACCTGGTGTGACAACTTTCCATTGAGTTTAATTAACCCCACTTCGCAATAACACACAAGCCTCATCTACTTCTACAAGCACACGCACGTCTTTTTCAAGGTGAGGTACCATATTTCTTGAACATAACTGTGTATGACTGGGCTACCATTTTTATTAGGTTCCTATATTTCTTTAAAGTGTAATTGATAAGATTTTTGAGTGTTATGCCCTGAACCCCACATTACCCATGAACTCTATGGTTTTTATGGTGTGACTCTGCATGGCAGGGTGAATTTTTTTTTTTTTTTTTTTTTTTTTTTTTTGCGGTACGCGGGCCCCTCACTGTCGTGGCCCCTCCCGTTGTGGAGCACAGGCTCCGGACGCGCCGGCCCAGCGGCTATGGACCACGGGCCCAGCCGCTCCGCGGCATGTGGGATCCTCCCGGACCGGGGCACGAACCCGCGTCTCCTGCATCGGCAGGCGGGCTCCCAACCACCGTGCCACCAGGGAAGCCCCTGGCAGGGTGGTTTTTAAGAACATGCATGTTGCAGTACAGCAGAACTGACTATATATTTAAAATATTTTTTTTTATTTTGTGAAAGAATAATATATATGCTTCTTTATTAACACATTAAATTATAAGATCTAGCAGCTGGCCAAATAAACTACCAGAATTTCACCATAATGATGAGCACAAATTCTATAGCTATCTGTAACTATAATATGACATGAGAATACTCTGATTTCTGTGAATGAAGCCACAGACAGGGTACTGCTAATACTCCTGAGGTTTATGGTCTATATTGGTAATTGAAGAAAAGGTTAAATTTCAGTAACATATTGACAACAATAATGATATAATTTTACCCATTTAGTTTCATTGATGTCCTGAATTTTATCTTCACCCTCCAGGTAAAGAACCTCTGTTATAAAGAGAGTGAAGGTGAAGAGCTTTTCTATCAAAGAAATTGAAGTAGGCAAGATCATGATATGAATTGTCGAGCTAGCACCAATAACTTTTGATGGAGAAGCTAAGAAGGAAGGGGAGGAGAGAAAAGAGAGAACATGTGGAAATACAGAATGGGCCAATATCAAGACCAGATAAACTTCTCTCCTGACTCTTCTATGTTGCCCTTCCTGTCCCATCAATGGTATCGAGTCACTGACTCACACTCATATCATCAACCAACACACAGCCTTTGCTGCCATAACTATATGCAGTCATTCCTTCCCAATAAGAATTTGTCTATGTGCTTTTTCTTCCCCAAGTATGATCTAGTGGCAAGATCACTTTGAACTTTTCTGTTGTCTAAACATCTTGCCAATTTTATCTTCCTGAAGACTTGGTTATACATAAACATATCCTGTATCCATCATGAAAAGGCCAATTCTGATATCTCATATCCAATCGCAGTTGACTAAGAATAGTGCCCTATTCATAACTGCTTCTAACCTGATAACAACCTTCCCTTGCCCAGCTCCCAGTGGACCCCCCTAATAGTTATCATCTTCCAGTTTTACAAACTAATAACATCAACTCACTCATCTTCTCAGGTTGTGGGAGGGTGGATAAGATAGTTATTGTAAATCACATTACAGACATTAGGCAATGTTTATTACAGGTATGTCAACAGACACAGGGCAATGTCTTTAGGCATCAAGATTTCTGAGTCATCTCCTGCCCTGACTCTATGCCAAGCCCTGCCACCCAGCTTATACAAGACATGTCCTCTTGGTCCCTATTTGTGGAGTCCTGATCTCTGTCCCATGTGGATTCCTGTTTAGGAGGCACATGCCCAGTGTGCCCATGTCACTGCTCCAGAGAGAACTGCTGAACCAAATGAAGGGGGGGCGGTGATGGAAAGAACTCTGAAGAAGAGGGACCTAGGTCTCTTGCAAACATGTGTGTGATTTTCCCTGCTTCAGTCCTTAGTGACTCTGACACTTCTCAAATAAGCAGAGAGGGAAAAAAGGAGGAATTAATGGAACTGTGGACCCCATACCCATTTCTATCGGAGCAATTCTGCTTCTGCCTACTTTAGATTTGTACAGTTCATATAACTTTAAAAGTAGATTCCATTTACAACCAAATAAAAGTTTGAAAACCACTAAACAAGATGACCTCCAAGGACAGTTATGGTCCCAGCCTTCCAGGCCTGTTCTGTGAGGAGTAGAAGAGATAGTCACCTTTATGCAATGAGAAATCAAAGATTCCTATCCCAAATCACCTCTTTTTTTATGCCCCTCATAATTCCCATCTTCTTTAAACCCAGGAGACAAAGATGCTATTTGTAGATCATTAACTAATAGCATTACCACATTAAATCATTTTCAACTATTACCCATTTAGCAGTATAGGCACTCAGGCAGGGCTCTGAGGTTGGAGGTGGCCCCGCAGGACAGCTTAGCTTTGAGAGCAAGGAAAAGAATGAGGAAGAAGTACAGACACGAGGTGCTACCACTCAGACCAAACACCAACAACTTGTTTCCAAGTAACTGTCCTGCCAAGCTTGCTTTAAAACAGAAAGGTAAGACTCATCGGTAGTATAAACAATGGACTTGCCAAGTCTTTTAAAATAGTTTATTCTTTAATGTAGAGTAAGAAGAACCTACTTGAAAACATCTTTGTTTGCAAGCCCTCCTGTTCCAATAACGGAAACATAAACAGAGACTAGTCATTTTAATTATTATCAACTTGAATCGTGAGAATATTTTACTATAAGTATGTTTTTGTGACATAGTCATCCTGAGAAATAGCAAGCACTAAACTCCCTTTGATAACTCAGGAAGAGTTTATTTTCTTAAAGATAGAACTATCATGCATACTCTTCCCATTCCAGAGAACACAGTTCACCTATTTCAGAGAGCGTAATGGCTTCCTGAGTTGTACTCCTCCACAACACAGCTTGTCAAGCTGCCTTGATAAAATCTTACGTTGGTTTACAAACTGGAACACCAAGATCCTTGGTTTCCAAAGCAGTCTTGCATATATCATTCATACACAAGTAAGTACGTCTCATTCTCTCATCACCTTTTGGGTTGACCTGAAGTCTCTTAATGGTGGGTTGATGTTGTTGATGAACCATGACCTTTTTTCCTTCCATTATCCCTCCCTTTATTTCCTCCTCTGTCTGCTAATTTCACCCTTAACCTCAACTTTAACAGTTCCCACAGTGGCCATTATCCATCCAAGAGAGGCTTTCCAGATAAAATACAGAATGCCCAGTGAAATTAGAACTTCATATAAAAAGGAACAATTTTTAGTCCAAGTATGTGCTATTTTAATTTGTTAATTCTGGTAACTCTATACCTGGGTAAAGATCTACTATCCAATTATTTTCTCCTTCCAAGGGAATAAAACCTTGTTCTGGAAAGTTGTGGAACTGTACTAACTGCTTAAAATATAAATTCATAGATGGAGCCGGGAATGGGAAGAAAATGTTAGCTACAAAGGGGCACAAGGGAATTTGGGGGGTGGTCAAACAGTTCTAATATCTTGATTCTGGTTGTGTTAACATGACTGCATTTGTCCAAATTTATAGGATTATATAATAAAAAGAGTGAAGTAAATAACACCTAAATAAACCTGACTTTAAAAAGTAGAAAACAAATGTATGCTACTCAATCTCAGATGGACCTCACACACATTTTATATGTCACTTTATTCCATCCTAGGTATCAGCAGAGTAAATGTCCTACAACAGTTATTCCAATTTTTAAGTCTTTTTAAATCCACAATTCCAATATCCCATCCCTCTCTGCAAACAGATTTGTTCATTCATGTGACAAGCATCTAATACTAACTAGATCTGTACCAGGCTCTGAGAGTACAAAAATGAGAATAGAGTCCCTACGAAAAAAATCACTCACTATCTAGTGGCCAAAGAGACATGAATTTTTTTTAAAAAGACATACAGTGTAAAAAATGTATAACAGATCATTACAAGATGCACTAAATGGAGGAACAGCAAGCACAAAACTCTCTTTGATAACTCAGGAAAAGTTCAAAATGCTTGAGTTCAGCCTTTAAAGTTGGGAGTTATGCAATTAGATATAGGAGAGCAAGTGCCCAGAGAAAAGAAGGAGAAGGTAAGCTGAACAGGTGGGTCAGTACAAATGATGAAAGCCCTTGTCATTCAGGTGCTGTCAGAATTCTTGCTTATTGTAACAGAAATGGACTGGCTCGCTGAAGCAGAAAAAGCAAGTTTGATGGAAGGATATGCTGGTTCACAGAATCAGTGAGGGGCTAAAGCACCATATATAGCAAATGGGCGCACACAAAAAACCCAGGGCGCTTTGTATGCCAAGAAGTAAGAATCACAAGAACCATCCTGTAGCGGGAATAATGACTAGGATACTGCTACTGCTGCCACTGAAAACCAATGGACATCCCCACAGACACAACGAATCAATTCTAATAGTCCCCTGACATTGACCCACCTGCTCCAGAGGCAGTCCCAGCAGGAGAACCTGACTGGTCGAGCTGGGGCCACATGACCATACCTAGCATCTTGTTGCCAGAGGCAGAGAGAGGTAAGAACAGCCTTCCTCCAAGGCTGTACATTACAGACAACTGCCCAAACTTGGAAGGGGGTTGAATCTGGGCAGTCAAAAAAAGGACACCTGTCAAAGTCTACTCCCCTTAGCATCGTTAGTATCCAGAACCTCTCTAATTTGGCTTATCTGAGATTTCTAACCCTGATTCCTCCACCTGGGAAAAAAAATCTCTCCTCCAGTTCTGTGGGTCTTGTACCATCTCACACATAGGATGTCACATTCAGGCTGAATAATATTCTTTGTGTGTCTTTGGCTTATTTCTTTCTAACTTGGTAGGTGCTTTTTGAAGTTTGGTATTTCACGGTAGGCCTCTGGCTTTCAGTCCCCGCTTGTGCTCAGCACAGGCCCTCCACAGCGAGCTGCCTAATGCACGCCTGTGTTCTGTGTGGATGTGTTCCGAGGCAACTCAGCATGTGTGCTTGGAAATGTGCCGTTTCCACTTGGCAGGATCGAATCTCTTCCAAATCAGACCTTTTTATTTCAGCTCACAGGAGATCCCTGCCCTAAAGGCCTTGAACTAAACCTCAGTAGAACAGATAATAAACCAGCCCAAACCACCAAAGATTATATCAATGTGCATGTGGCTTTGGAATGGGCTAAGAGCTGGCACTGAGCGTCACTAAGGCTGCCAGTGAGCTCTCCGAAGAAAGCCAGACAGTGCTATGCTCAGGGAATCCCTGCTTATAGGGAAGCTTTAATCCCCCCACCTCTCCAGGAAATCATAATAGGCTTATTTCCTGACTGAGTTATTGGGGAGGAAGAGAACAGAACACAGCCCCATTATGTGCTTTCATTAAGCAGTTACATCATTTAAAAGAAAAAAAAAAAAGCAAACAAGCATCTCAAAGATAGCCTCATTTGTAGCCAAGTTCAGGCTCTGACCAAATAAAGTTTTCAGATGAAGGTGACTATTTAAGTGGGGTTTTCTGATCATTCCAGATAAGAAGTATAATGAAAAGTTACCAAGTTCAGAGAAGAGGTGGAACACCCAATTATGTACAAAACCAAATGATAATAATATGGACAAGGATTTGTCCTCAGAAAGGGGTATAAACACACAAACACCATCCTTTGTTCTTCCGTATATAATAGAAAGAATTTTTTCCAGTATTATGCACTTCCATGAGTTTTTAATCCTGTACTACTTTTATCAGCCAATTAGTAAGTAAATGTGAGAGTACTCTCTACAGAGCTCTTTTATCCTCACAAGTACACCAGAAAGCACCAGGCTGGTCAAAAGAAATGCAAAACTGAGGGGAAATCGGGCTCCGATTTCATGATGATTGACCAACTAGTGAGTCAGAGCAACATCTTGAAACTTTTCTGAATGGAAATGACTTTTTTTTCTGCTGAACTTATGATCATGCTTTAAAGAACACTAAAAATAAAATTCTAGAGCCACGAAGACCATTGAATTCCTATCATATTACAGGAGAGTAAACTGGGCTTAAAGTAGTCAAGTGGTCTACCCAGGGCATATTCCAGAGCTGGGCATGCATCCAGGCCTCCTGTCTCTAGCACAGGGCCCCTCCTGCTGCCCTTCTGCTTTCCAGCCGCACCACAGTGACCGTGCTCATTCACTTTCCCGGAAGTGACTACAGCTGGACTCTGAAGGATGTTCTGTGCCCGAGGGGGAGCTGGAAGAGTAAGGAAGAGCTCCTGTCGCTGTGACTTCCTCCAGGTTCAGGGTTCTCATCACACACACACTTCTTCCACCCCCTGCCTCACCTCCGTCAGTAACCCACCAGCACTCCCCGGGTGTTGTGACTCAAATATGGGCATCACGGTTACAATTCCTGAAAGATCCTTAGGAGAACCAAAAGTCAAGGATATTTAAAGACTCGAAACACAGCACCTTCCATCCTTGCCACCGTGTTAATACTTAAAATGGAGAGAAGAATCGCATACACAGAGCATTTACCAAGCAAAATCAGTGAGTTGCAATTGCCTTGCCTCTAAAAGAGCACCCTCTCTTTTAAAGAAAGTGAAGAGAGCCAAGGCCAAAGCTAAGCTAAAAAAGGGTAGCACCAGATGAAGACGCGTGCAACTCAGAACTGGCACTAGCTTGAAAAATGCAGGGAATATATGGTATGTTGCAGATAACACTCCAACCAAACACAGATCAGCCTTTCACCTCACATCAACATTTGATCAGTGTGAATTCAGAAGCAGAAAAGAGCAACAGGCAGCCGCTTGTGGGTCCCACATGTCTTAACTTCTCCCTTAGATACCTGTTTTCCTGAGCCTAGCAAACAAAGCAAATGCAATCAATACATTTTCAACCCATAAGAAGATGTTGGCTTCTTTGGAACACAGTAAAGGACGAATGTCATGTTCATTTCTGCTTGTAAACAGCGTGGGTTATGGTCATAACTCTGTGTTCCTGGAAGACAGAGGAAATATGTGAGACTTGATACTTGGGGGTCAGTCTTCCTCATTATCAAAAGGCTCCTTTCTTTTGCTGGAGATTAGATTTCTTAGTGATAAAAAGAGGAAGCTAAACTAGCTGTTCTTTAAGCTCATTTCTTGCTTTGGCATTTTAGTAATCCATAATTCTGAGGTCCTCAAGCACTGTGTTTTGCATTAACTCTTTTCCCTGTCTATTTCTGCTTTATTGTTTCACACTCACATTAATGTGCTAACATTACCACATAGTGATTAAGAGTGTGAATCTGGCAGCGTGGCAGTGTGAATTTGGGGAAGATTTGTAATTTCTAAGCCTCAGTTTCTCAATCTTTAAAATAGACATCTGTCTCATGAGGAAGTTTTAAGTCTTAACACCACATTAAAATGACAGAATGAGCCCAAAGTGAGCAATAAGTGACATGGATAAAGTACTCAAAAACTGGTAGCTGTCGTTATACTTTATTATCACTTATTTGAGACCTAGTCTTAAACATGAAGGATAGAGCACTGGAGAAAACCAGACAACCCTTAACTCCTTGAGATCAATAAATGTTCTTTCTGAGAATTAGTATAATTGGAAAGCCAATGCGAAAAAGCCTAACAATACTTTAAAACCTAGAAAAGCCACTCTTTTTCATACTGATAAAAATCTCTCAGGAGAGAAATTCCCAGGATTTAGCAAAGTGCTACAATAAACAGTGTGTTTTCAAACGTAAAGCAACTCAAGAGGACACTTTGACTAAGCCTCAAGATTTACCCAGATGGATTTTTTTTAATTTTGTATCTATGTTTCAAGGAAGCAGCTATGATTCTTCCTGGTGGGCCTGTTAAGGCATCTTGTCAAACTACTGACTCCCTTAAATTCATTAATTTTAAAGTCAAGGTACGGCAAACACCAAAAGGAAATAATAAATACGTCTTCCTTCAGTTTTGCAGGGTAACAGCTAAACTCAAGCCAAAGGGATTAGATAGAATACATGACAAAATCATTCATTTTTAAAGTTAATTTGCAAGGATCTCTCCATAGGGTTATTATGAACACTTAGCATGTTCTCAGCATGGCTCAGGTTCTTTGGAACTGACTACGGCTCAGTTCTGGTTGTCTGTGAGTAAGGTTTGGTCACTCTGCCTGAACTCAGCACAGGGCAGATTAGAACAGGAGACTGAGGGAGTCACATGGAACACCTCTGCCTGACCGGACACTGAAAATGCTGAAATGACTAGAAAACTGGCCATGGCGGAGCCCAGAAGAGAGGAAACTATCCCAGAAATAACCGCCTGGCATCCAATATATAAAATATCTTCACAAAGAGATGCTGTCACTCTGCAAATGGCATTGAGGATGATGATAATAGTAGTGTTTATTGGGCATATATATGCCAGGTGCACTTCTAAATGCTGCAGACACCACACCTCATGTAACCTTCACAAGCGCTCTCTGAGGTAGGGGATTGTGCCCGTTTTAGGGCTACTCCTTGCCCTTCTCTGCCCTACACTCTGCTCTGTATCACAGAGGGGTGATGCAGGTTCCCTGTGCACTGGCTTCTAGTTGTGTTTGGCTATAGGAGCGGAGGGTGGGAAAGCCAAGGTACTTCTTGCCTCTCTCTGTGCCTCAGGCAGAGTTGCCAGCAGTGAAGAGGTCCCCTCCATGCCTCCAGTGTCACCATAATTGCAGCTTCCTCCAGGTGACCTCAACCCCTGGACGTCAGTAACACCATCTGCAACAGATTGCCCTCCAGACTAGGGTTCATAGATGCTCTCTGCTATCGCTAACCTGTGGGTTGTTTAGTGACCCCACTTGGCTTCTCAGCTCCTCCCTCACCTACATAATCAATTAAATTCCCTCTGGTTCAGACACTTAAGATGATTTTTTTTCTTTTTTGGACCATTACTATTCTCATCTTACAAATAAAAAAATCAAGAGGTGGTTTGGCTAAGATTACATGTTAGAAACTGGTGATCATTGGGTCCAATGATTCTGAAGCCAATGCTCCTGCTGCTGCATTATATTGTCATTTCTTAATGAAACAGTATAAAAGTATAAAGGTTAGAAGTATATGAAGAGACTCCTTTCTACCTCTACTTCATGAACAGTGATCCGTCACATACCTACTATCTTGCTGCCAGTCTTCCTAAAGAGAACATGGCCGGGGGTTGCTTTGAGCCGTGAGCTTTGCTTGGGGGTCTAAGTTTATACTTAAGTCATTAACAATAGAGTTCTCCGCTCACTAGTTTTGATTCTTGATTTTTCCTGGTCATCTTAAATTTACTGTTACAAAGTGAATATATCACAACCTTCCTGAACCAGGTACCAATCTCTTATGGGGCAAAAGGTTGTAACAATGGTAAATTAGGCAAAGATATTTACGTGACCACAGTAAAGAACCCACAAAGTCCTGATTCTCCAGCAAGTACTCTTTCTAAAAAACATTTCTCTTTGCAGTCTATCCTCTAACATATCTAATGAAGTCTTTATGCACGACTTGTTCCAGCTTCCATCAACTAACTCAGTTTTATGGCAAAAGCAACACAGGAGATAAATAGTTTAAACACACATAAATATTAATTATTCAATTTTAACCTGTCGTAATTTCTGGCCAAAGATTTTCTGTTTAAGAGGAGCTATTTAGATGAGAAAAAAATTATATATATAAATTATATAAGGATATATGTATTCTTCTGTAAAAAAGTTTATTTAATTCCAACTACAGTTTTAAATATTTCATTCACTGCATTCCTTTTTTTTGAATTTTAGAATTTTATTTTACTTATTTTTTTATACAGCAGGTCCTTATTAGTCATCAATTTTATACACATCAGTGTACACATGTCAAACCCAATCACCCAATTCATCACACCACCACCACCACACCCCCACAGCTTTACCCCCTTGGTGTCCATACGTTTGTTCTCTACATCAGTGTCTCAATTTCTGCCCTGCAAACCGGTTCATCTGTACCATTTTTCTAGGTTCCACATATATGCGTTAATATACGATATTTGTTTTTCTCTTTCTGACTTACTTCACTCTGTATATGACAGTCTCTAGATCCATCCACATCTCAACAAATGACCCCATTTCGTTCCTTTTTATGGCTGAGTAATATTCCATTGTATGTATGTACCAAATCTTCTTTATCCATTCGTCTGTTGATGGGCATTTAGGTTGCTTCCATGACCTGGCTGTTGTAAATAGTGCTGCAATGAACATTGGGGTGCATGTGTCTTTTTGAATTATGGTTTTCCCTGGGTATACGCCCAGTAGTGGGATTGCTGGATCATATGGTAATTCTATTTGTAGTTTTTTAAGGCACCTCCATACTGTTCTCCATAGTAGCTGTATCAATTGACATTCCCACCAACAGTGCAAGAGGGTTCCCTTTTCTCCACACCCTCTCCAGCATTTGTTGTTTGTAGATTTTCTGGTGATGCCCATTCTAACTGGTGTGAGGTGATACCTCATTGTAGTTTTGATTTCCATTTCTCTAATAATTAGTGATGTTGAGCAGCTTTTCATGTGCTTCTTGGCCATCTGTATGTCTTCTTTGGAGAAATGTCTATTTAGGTCTTCTGCCCATTTTTGGATTGGGTTGTTTGCTTTTTAATATTGAGCTGCATGAGCTGTTTATATATTTTGGAGATTAATCCATGGTCCGTTGATCCGTTTGCAAATATTTTCTCCCATTCTGAGGGCTTTTTGTCTTGTTTATGGTTTCCTTTGCTGTGCAAAAGCTTTGAAGTTTCATAAGGTCCCACTTGTTTATTTTTGTTTTTATTTCCATTACTCTAGGAGGTGGATCAAAAAAGATCTTGCTGTGATTTATGTCAAAGAGTGTTCTTCCTATGTTTTCCTCTAAGAGTTTTATAGTGTCTGGTTTTACATTTAGGTCTTTAATCCATTTTGAGTTTATTTTTGTGTTTGGTGTTAGGGAGTGTTCTAATTTCATTCTTTTACATGTAGCTGTCCAGTTTTCCCAGCACCACTTATTGAAGAGACTGTCTTTTCTCCATTGTATATCCTTGCCTCCTTTGTCATAGATTAGTTGACCATAGGTGCGTGGGTTTATCTCTGGGCTTTCTATCTTGTTCCATTGATCTATGTTTCTGTTTTTGTGCCAGTACCATATTGTCTTGATTACTGTAGCTTTGTAGTGTAGTCTGAAGTCAGGGAGTCTGATTCCTCCAGCTCCGTTTTTTTCCCTCAAGACTGCTTTGGCTATTCAGCGTCTTTTGTGTCTCCGTACAAATTTTAAGATGATTTGTTCTAGTTCTGTAAAAATGCCATTGGTAATTTGATAGGGATTGCATTGAATCTGTAGATTGCTTTGGGTAGTATAGTCATTTTCACAATATTGCTTCTTCCAATTCAAGAACATGGTATATCTCTCCACCTGTTGGTATCATCTTTAATTTCTTTCATCAGTGTCTTATAGTTTTCTGCATACAGGCCTTTTGTCTCCCAAAGTAGGTTTATTCCTAGGTATTTTATTCATTTTGTTGCAATGGTAAATGGGAGTGTTTCCTTAATTTCTCTTTCAGATTTTTCATCATTAGTGTATAGGAATGCAAGAGATTTCTGTGCATTAATTTTGTATCCTGCAACTTTACCCAATTCATTGATTAGCTCTAGTAGTTTTCTGGTGGCATCTTTAGGATTCTCTATGCATAGTATCATGTCATCTGCAAATAGTCATTCACTGTATTCTTTTGCTAAGAAGTCACTTGATTTTCTGGTTGTTATTATAGGCATATAGTAGAAAAAGTGAAAATACAAAGAAAAAATTAAAATTATTATTCAAAACCACAGATAAATTCAATTGATAGTTTAGCTTCTTTCCTTTCAGTCTTTTGTATGTTTTTTTTAAACATAGTTGAGATTATATACTATATATAGCCTTGTGTTCCTTTATCACTTAAAAACTTTTAAATATTTAATTTGTTAAATAGTTGCATAAAATACATCAAATGGGCCTGCCACAAATTGTACCTATATTTGAATACTAGGTAATGTCCAACTTTTTTTTATTATAAGCAGTATTGTTATGAACATCTTTTTGCAAAAATGACTGAGTTTTAGATTTTTCTCTAGGCTAGATTTTTTTTTTTTTTTTTTTTGCCCAGCACCTTCAGGTCCTGCCCCACCATAGGTGGGCCAAAAGACACAATCTCATCTCCTCTGGTCATTTTTATGAACATTGTCCCACAAATTCCTTTTGAAAAAAGCATATGCTATCTGGACTACCCTATTTGAATGCAACTGCTCTTTGGAAAAGCAGCTGTATGATCAAGCATACCTTAGCATAGATTGGTTTATCTTATCCTAGAGACTGGTAAACTTGGATAAGAAATCAGAAAAGACCTCTAGTATAGAGTGTGGGCAATAGCCCCTTTGGGGGTCTGTGGAGGTGAATGATGAGTTGTAGAATAAGATGGTGAGAGACCACTGTCTAGGCTAGATTCTTAAGACAGGATAAATTACTAAAAGTTCTATTATTGAGCCAAGGGAGTAAATATGTTCAAAATCTTGAAACATACTACCAAACTGGTTTCCAGAATAATCCGAATTTCTATGTTAATAAAAATCATTGAAGTACATTCATTGTCTCCTAACAAACCTGTTTTCTTTATATATATATAAAAAATCAAGCTTATATTCATTGAGTAAAATGCAAACCTATTAGTTTAATTAAGAACTTTAAATTTAAGACTATTTTTTTTCTCACTTTTCTTCCAGGTTTTAAAATCTTACAAGTGCAAAGAAATAAAGAATACATATGCAAAATGCATGAGTTTGTAATACATTTTTGAATTTGCCAGGATGAATTTTCACATTTTCATCAAGATCATAGTAATGATGAACCATCTTTTTTATCTGTCTTATTTCTACTGCCCTTTCAAAGGGAAATTCACCTAGAATATCCTCCTTGGTGCTCAGTGACTCAGACAGTACAGACTACGTGAGTAGAAGTGGATCCTGTTTATGACATTCTAACGCAGGCTGAAGAAATTAGTCTATTGACATTCGGAAAGCAATAGGCAGAAAGGAAAGCTACAATTTTCTCTCTATATTCACCTTGCAGAATTTTAGGAAAGTGTTCAGATGCTGTTCTCTAAAGTTCTTAAAGTATCCTGATTTACCACCTCTTTAAGAAATGATAGGAAGATTTGTTCAATCCATCTCCCATGGTTTTGCCAAATCTAGGGCAAATTGCTATCCTAATATTCAGTGCTGTGCCCAATCCGTTGGACGGTAGCCATGACTCATGGTGAGATATTAAGCAACATTCACGAGGTAGAGATCAGGAGGTGTATGGCTGCCCCCCCTCTGCTACTAACTGTGAGAACTGAGCCACTCCCAGAATCTCAGGGTCTTAGTTTTCACATCTGTAAGATAGAAGAGTCTGAGCTAAAAGAGACAAACACGCTTTTGTGTGCTGGTGTTCTAACATCCCATGATTTTAATGAGTACTAATAAAGCATTGTTTTTTTAATGCTAGTTAAGTATCCCTCCGATTTTTCTATATCCCAGTTTCCCTTATCAATAAAATTTCAATAATGGTATTCTACCAACTTCAGGAATGACATGATGTAGACTATTTAATTCATTAATTCATTCCACAAACATACACTTCTTGGCACTCTTCTTGTCCTGGACTTGAAGCAATGAACTAAAAGGAGATCCCTGCTTCCACAGAGCTAATATTCTGAAGTGTAAACATGTGAACAAATAGACAAACAAAATTATTTCAGGCAGACAAACAGAGTAATGGGGTAGTGACTAGGTGAGGGCAAAGCATGCTACTTTCAGTAGGGTGGTCGGCAAAGTTCTTCCTTCAGAGGACAGTTGAACTGTGACCTAAATGATGCCAAGAGCCGGCATGTCCAATTGCCGGCATGATGCCAAGAGCCAGTCAGAGGGAACGGCTAGCTCAAAGGCCCCCAGCAGGAATGAGTTTGGCTAGCTCAAAAAAAAGAGAGAAGGCCAGTGTGGTTGGAAGTCAATAAGCAGCAGAAGGAGAGACTAAGAGATGAGAACAGTAGGAGCCAGATCATGCAGACATTTGTAGATGATGATAAGGTTTGCTTTTAATCTAAGAGCAATGACAGGCCATGAAGGTTCTAATCAGGGGACTGACATGGTCTGATTTATATCTTAAAAGATCACCCTGGGCTCCCGTGGTGGCGCAGTGGTTGGGAGTCCGCCTGCCGATGCAGGAGACGCAGGTTCGTGCCCCGGTCCGGGAGGATCCCACATGCCGCAGAGCGGCTGGGCCCGTGAGCCATGGCCGCTGAGCCTGCGCGTCCGGAGCCTGTGCTCCGCAGCGGGGGAGGCCACAGCGGTGGGAGGCCCACGTACCGCAAAAAAAAAAAAGATCACCCTGACTGGTGTATAGAGAATAGATTGCATATTTTATTGCCAGCCATATTGGAAAGGACTCCTGTTCTCTTACAGCAATATCGATAGTACTTCTTTTGGTGAAAAGCAGCAAAATATTCTGGGTAAAATATTTGTAAATGTTTAAGTGCACACACGATTTAGAAAGAAAGAAAGGGTAATGCTCAGACACCAAAATCAATGAGAAAGTACAAATCCAGAGAGCTAGGTGTACTCCTGAAGCCGGCCGCTAGCCTGGTAGCATCAGCCCACCTTGATGACCTAAAATGAAACCTACTGCAAACAAGCCAGCTGCACCAGTTTGGAGCAGAATTAACACATGTGTGTGATCTCACAACCCCAAGAGCTGTGAGATCCACAAAGTACCATTTCTTCCTCCTACTTCTCCTCATCTGCCCACAGAATGGAGAGATGGTTCTCAACCTTCACAAGTATGAAAGCTACTTTTTAACAACAGAAATCTTCTTTCATTCCCCTTCATACACACACACACACACACACACACACACACACACACACACACACACAAGAAGTTGTATTTTCACTTATTTAATCCACTATCATTTCCTAGGGAACTCAAGAATGGATAGACCCCAGGGAATAATTCTGTGCCCAAGGAGTAGTTCAGTTTCCATACAGGGAACAAGTGGAACGGAGGAAAGAAGACCAAAAGACCAAAGTTCCCTCCTTAGTTGTTTTCCATCAATTTTGGAGTAATCACAATCAGTCACGAGATTAGTAACTGCCTTTCAAATTAAGTGGGCAGTTCCCAGACCACTGCCCACCTATTTTGCTGAGCGAGGTACCCAAGTGTCCTACAAAGTACATAGTACACCCTGAAGTGTTTGTTAATTTGACTTGTCTCAGTGAAACCTCAGAAGTCTTGGTATTGTCTCCTGGCCATCAGGACCAATAGGAAAAACATAGGTGTGGGACAGACTGGTTCAAACAGTCTCCCCTTCTCCCAACAAATCGTTTTCAATTAGCAAACAAGACCTGGGTAGCAAAACTGCAACAATTCTTATCATTCCTTCCCCCTTTTTCAGTGTTTCTCCTCCCAACTTCTCATCTGATGCCCCCCACACAGAAGAAAAGCCAAGCAGAATATTAAGAAATATGTACGTGCTTCCTTCATTGTAATACTAAATAAGATATACCCCTTGAGCCAGTAAATCTACCTCTGGAATTCTAATTTCTTAAAAAAAAAAAAACTTAAATATGGAAATGTTTTCTGCACAAAAGTATTCCACACAGCATTAGTATTAGTAGCAAGAAAATTAGAAACAGCCTAAGTGACCTATTACACATTCCTGGATGAAATAGTTACATATACAGTAGAGATGAAAATTCTCATGAGACAATGTTAAGTTCAATTGCTCAAAATTCAATTTCCAATGCAATGACCTTCATGGAACTTTAGGGTATTTGTTCTTTTTTTTTTTTCTCCTTCAGCTTCTCTTTATTTCACCAAAAAAAGAAAAAGAGAGAGAGAGAGAGAAGCTTTAAGAAACTTGTATTACTTTTATAACTGAACATACATTTTGAAGATAAAAAAAAAATATGAAATAGACAATGTTGATCTCAGCCTCACCACCCTAACATTAGATCAGGAAGGAAAGAAATCCCATACACAAATGTTCTCTGAAAACAGAACCTCTAATTCTATTTTGCTAAGATTCAAATTTAGAAACCATTAGAAGGAATGTTCCAAGTGGTATTAATTGCAATGTAGGTATGAAAGGGTATCTTCAAGGGAACACTTCCCCAGAACTATACAGAAATTAATAAACTAAAACCTAATACTACAAAGTAAGTTTAAAATCAAATAGGTATTAGGGTATAAAGAGGAGTACGTCACAACAGGAAAAAGTTGAATTCATTAAGATAAACAGCCATGATAAATACTAGTGGTAGCACCGAGTAAAAAGCACATTGCTAGTTTTCTCATATGCAGGCAATAGCCCAATACACTGTGTCTCAGCCACAGAATGCATCTGATTTCACGTGCTAGAAAAATTAACCTTAATTAAGCTGAGGGAACCCCTGCATGGGTGTTTTATGTCAATTGAATACACCTAAGGAAAATTAAAACTTAAGAACTGAAATAAAACGGATGTAATTTATGTCACTATTACTAATTAAAATGTTGAGGCTTTCCCAGTTATAATGAATAAAATTAGCACTCACAGATCTCACATCTAAGGAAAACCAAACTGAGATCACACATGTTTCTCAAGGTAGCAAACAGTTTTTCTTTTTCTTTCTTCCTGTTTGCAGCACTCAGCAGTAGGGCAGCTTTAGAAATCAGAGTCATGCCACTTTAAACTGTTGACATTTACTATCTAAGGCAGAGCTAAAGGATTTCAATTCAAGCCAAAGTCCAAGGATGCAAATACCCATCGAATGACTTACTAGGGCTAGGAGAAGGCAAGTGAGCTCCTTCTGAAATTTATAAATATGGTAACTAAACAAAAGCTTCAAATGATGAAAATTATGTTTCCTCAAATCATTCAGTCCAGCATAGCCTGAAGGATCTTGATGTCTCTTTTTGTAAATAAGAAGTATCTGAATCCTATAGCTTTTTGAGGGTTCTTTCTTCTTTATCTCTTACACGCTAAAGTTAAAGTGGTTTTCAAGTAAATTTTTAGGGTTTGCAAAAATACACAGGCCTGTACAGTACTGCATTGGGACAAGGGTGGCTTGGGAAACAGTTGTGTATTATCCCGTTTTAAAAAAGTTTAATGCCCCCTACAGACAAAAATGTCCATGAACAGACTGCCAACCAGTTGGAGTATGGGCCTAGGTTGCGAACCACTCAAATAAGCCTCCTAAATAGGTTACAGAGTCATTCCTGGGGATTGTAAGGGAGGATTTCAAACAGCACCATCTGTTAGAACTACTACCCTGAAAAAGTTACACTGGTTGGTTATCACTTAAAGCACCATGGAGTTAACTCCATCTGTGTTGGAACAACTTGGCGAAAATCCATGGTCACCTCCTGGCTCTAGCATTGTAAACCATGGCTTCAGTTCAAGCCCATTTAGTCAGAGTCCTGAGATACCAGATATCTGGAGGGTCAATGATGTGTCTTCTCACAGATGGTTCCTGGAGCCCTCATAGTGGATGCGTCTTCAGGTCCTCCTTGTCAGGCCCTTTCCTTCTAGGACCCCAGCTTCCACTTATATCCTGTCCCATCTCTCCAGGCCAGGAGTCCTCTACTCATGCCTCCCAATCAGAGAGCAACACCACCCACCCCCACCTCACCCCTATGCACTGGCTATCTCCTGAGCCACCCCTGGCAAAGGGTACAAGCATAGATGCTTACTGGCGCCCAGTTGTTCACATAAATGGGTGAAAAGCGGGCCAGACTTAAGAGATCAGAACTGTGTGCATGGATGGGAGACAGCAGATGTAGGCCCCATCTAAAGAGGGCTGTCACCATTCAGCCCCAGGAGGTTTTCAATGTACTGAAACACAGGATGTGTGTTGCCAAGTGGCCTAATTCTTCAAATATATATGAAATAAACTAATTTTCAAATGCTGGCCTTTTTCTTCCTTAAAGTGTTCGGGACAACCAAAACATCATAACTTAGGCTTTTTGGAATCTTTATTCAGGTTTGGAATTCTATGGTTCTAAAAACACATTGATACACTTACCCATGATTGTAACCTCAAAAATCTTCCTACTCTGTTTCCTCTTAGAATCTTTCCAGAGCTTCAGCCAGTGCAGGCGTCTGAGGGCATTAATCAGACAAGCTTCACAGGCAGGGTGCCAAAGAATTCCCGCTTACACCTGCTATTTTTTCAATCAGTTCAACTCTACAACAGGCAGATAAAAGGGTCTAAGGTGCCACTGCCAACCCCACACAGCTGTGTGTGTGCTCAACCATTCTTGGCAGTCTTCTCTAGAAACTGCCTCAGCTTCTTGGATGACTCAGAAGTAAAGGTAAGAAACTCCATTTGTGGTAGTAGAGAAAAGGGCCTTTCTTGAAGCCAAGAGGCCACAGTCAGCAACATCATAGTCTCTAAGCTCTGCCTGGCTCAGCCTCTGTGCCAGAGGTCATGAGTTGCCTTCCAAATACCCACTTTCTCCTTCCTCCTTAGTAAGAGAACACCAGCAATAGCTAGGCATATTGCTGCTTGACACCCAGACTAAATTTCCCAGCCTCCCTTGCAGCTAAGTAAGGTCATGTGACTAAATTCTGGCCAATGAGATGTAAGAGGAAGTACTATATGGGCCTCTTGGAAGGAAAGTTCTGCCATTCCTGCTGGCTGGAAAGTGGAGGTGATAGATAGAACTCCAGCAGCTCCCTTGGATCTTGAGTTGACTTTGAGAATGGAAGCCACGTGTTTAGAAAACGGATAACAGAAATAGAAGGAAATTGAGCTCATGGTGATGTGCTAGAATTGCCAGGCCAATCCCAGACTGCCTACTTCCAGACTTCTTTTAACATGAGAGAGCAAATCTTTGTGCATTTAAACCACTGTTTGAAAGTACTCTGTATTATTTGTAGCTGAATGTAATTCTTCAGCAGTATAGTCTCTCCCCTTCCCTCGGCCATCACTGCTCCATCTAATCCTTTGATCCCTTTTAAACTTCTATCCTGTTGTGAACTAAATTCTCTTATATGCTCAAAATTTTTCTATCACTCTCCCACCATAATCAATACATGCCATTTTTCCTGATGATAAAAATTCTCTCACAAGGCAAGGTAGTGAACTTCCTCTTTTGCCTGTCTTTTCAGCTTAGCAAGGATCACAGTTACTTAACAGATGGCGTTTCTGTCCTCTCTCTGGAGATTAACTGGAATGTACAGTCCCTCATGTATGAAAATGATGCTGCTGACCCTTTATCCACAAAGCATCTTGAGAAAGTATTTTTGCCACCTTTCTACCTCTCTCTTTCTCTCTCTTCTCAAAGATGGGCCATATGAATGGGCAGGGCAAAAGAGCGAAGGCTGAGGCCAAAAAAGAGAGTAAAACTAAATGGCTCACCTGGCAACAGGACCCATTGCTTTCACCTCTTACTAGCATTATGCCTTAACCGTAGAAATAAGCAGCCTTAGACATCTGCTAGAATATAGGTATCTTCAATCTCTAGTTTGAATGACAGGACCCTGGAGGCAAAACATTTCCTGTGGAGATTCTGTACTTTTCCCTGCTCTTGCTTTTCTAGCTCAAACAATTCAATTTTGTTGGGCTTCAAAGTACAGTTCAAGGGACATTTTATAAGTCAAGTTAATGGCCCTGGGGATACTAACAGTGTGACTCATCAATTACAGGAAAAATATGAGGTATGTATAAACATTCTGAAATGGGTTTGAAAAAGACCCAGTTATGTTTGTAACTATTTCTAGTGGTACTTCCACAATTTTTCATGAAATCACATAGTGGCTAATGAGTTGATCCTGGAAAATTTTGAAGGAAGTATTGGGTTGGCCAAAAAGTTTGTTGGTGTTTTTCCTGTAACAGTTTATGGAAAAACCCATACGAACTTTTTGGCCAACCCAATACATAGCCTAATAGGATACTGGTCATGGTAAAGTTCAAGAGAACAGAATCTCCCCAGCTATTTTAAGAAGAAAAACATGTTATACAGATAATTAAGTGACTTATCACCAGAGAAGACTGAAGAAATACTTCTAAGCTGAGCCTTCAGAAATAATTCCCAAGCCACATCACAGAACTGGGCCACCAGGAGAACCATTACCTCTTCTGTGATTAGCTTCCTGCCACCTTGGGACGCTGTCAGTTCCATAACCACAGTGCTGCACCACAATTAGGAAGCAAACACTAACAGGAAGGCAGCCGGATCATGAAATTGCTAGAATCCAGGGGCCACTCAATTGGGAGCTGCTGACTCAGCTGCTACTGCTGTCTGCTTCCAAATCATACAGTACCTGCTATGCCCTTCATCAGCACAACTGATACTCCACACCTTGCCTCTTCACACTCATGTAGCTCGTGACTGGGCCCTGGGACTTGGGCCGATGCTGAAAGCAAAGCAACGAAACATCCCCGTGGTCATTCACCACCTTATCTCCAAGGAAGTCTGAGAGACTGTTTTGTAACTTTCCACCTTTTACCAGATGAATAATAGGGGCTTGGAATGGATGTTAAGAGACAGTCCACCATTCTACCACAGAATAAATTTACTTTTAACATGTCATATTACTAAAGACATAGCAAATACCTGATATGCACACAATACTATACGTATAGCCCAGGCAATCAACAGCGTTTGCTGAGAAAGTCATCAGGCCGGGGTCTTCAGTTTTCATCAACTTCGATTTTCATCAATATATAGTATCTAAACTATCCCATTTTTTATACCACCATTTACCAAACCATAGATTAACAGCCACTGCATGAATGCTTATGAATGAGAACGATGATCACGGTAAGTGTTCTGGAAAGCACTATAAAAAAAGATATACTTTCCTAAGAAGCTTAATATCTAATAAGAGAATACAGTACTAACATGAATACCTATGAATGAAGTGACAGGTATATAAAAAATGTTCCAAACCAGCCCTGAAATTTAGTTATAATTACTTTAGATTTAAATAGTCCCTAAGGAAAATGGGGTAAAGTAGGGTTGCCTGAACTAGCACCGCCATTTACCTACTTAAGAAACACCATTTAAGGAGCACTGACCACTTTTCTTACAAAGTAGCAAACGCAGAAGTAGTGCAAAGGGAACAGAAGTTCATGCAGGGATCAGTGTACTGCAGAAAACACCAAGGCACACTATTAAATACTGTGAATTGGTTTTCAGACCATTGCTAAGATGTCTTTGAAAAGAATGGTCTGAGACATTCATTTCGTTCTGTTGCACACAAATAAATATGCCTGGTATTAAATCCATCCTTTTACAATCACTGGGAAAAACAACAGTTTGGCCACTGATGAAGCTGCCCTTTGGGCAGAATCCACTCTCCTATGTAACTACTTTTGCAATAAATGATGCAAAAAAGGCAGCACTGGTGATAAGGGCTGTACACTGTGATTACTAATCCCATAGCCAACTCTCATTAACACAGAATCCAATTATGGAAATGCCATATGATATAACAGGCAAAATTCACACATTTCCTGGAGGCAATTTCTTTGTTATTGTTTATTTTTGGTTTTATTTTTACCACAACTGAAAAACACATTAGCAACGAATTACAATGCCACAACTGTAGTTTGAAAATACTGTAAAAAATAAAAATAAGTCCCAGGGACTATAGTCAGGAGGCAAAATCCAAGGACATCTACTGTGGGCCTCCCTGCACCTTTCAAATGTATCTCATTGCACATTAGACTTGTACTATGGTATTCGTGAGCAAGTCCTTACATTACCAGCAAGGATGTCTGGCTGCACAGCTGGACTAGCTAGACGGTGACAATCCACTCTCCCCAGAGCCTCCTGGCAGAGGGCCATGTGCCCCTAGAGGCCAAAAAAGCATTAGTACCTTGACTCCTTGGAATTCATGTTGGCGCCTCAGCAGTTTGAACCAGTGCAGAGACAGAGAATTATCCCAGACCGGGAAACACCTTTTAATCCACTACTTCCCCTTCCTTATATCCCTACCTCTAGCCTGGTTCTCGATTCAGAGGAATTTGAAAATAAAGTCTGTCTTCCTATCCCCACCTTCCCCCAACTCATCAGTATTGAGAGGCCTCAGGAGAGGTCCTGGGAATGCCCCCAAGAGGTGGAGAAACCCCAGGGTGCCACTAATTAACTTGTCAGCAGACCTAAGAGCCACGTGTCAGACTCAAAGATCTAGAGCTGCCCTTTTATCGATCCCCAAGATCTTGACCATTGCATTCCCACTAATATTAGCAGTGTTCTCACCAAAGGAATTATTGGTTCTCTCCGGCTCTGCTTATTGAACAGACCAAGTAATTGCCCTGAACATTTTATTATCAAGATGAACATTTAGTCTTGTACCTAGCAAAGACGGTCGGTGCTTTTTTTCACTTGCTATTTTCCTTACACCTTGTATATTTATATGGACTGCCTTCAGCTGCAGTTCTTATTTTCATATAATTTATAAATTTTGAGAAATCCAAATAGTGATATTATATTTGTGTATTCCTATTTGAACAATAACTTTCCTGAACATTTTATTTTACTCTGGGTATTCCAATATCCACCTATGATTTAGAAACGTCCCCTTGAAGCCATTTGCAATGGCTTCTACCTTCTAACTTCTACTTTCCTTTTGAGAAATTGCTAGTTTTCCCCCTTCTTTCCCCCACTTTAATCTCCCATCACTTACTATAGGAATATTATTGAATAAAAGAATGAATAATGATGAGGAACTGTATAAATGACATTGATGTTGTTGATACCTCACACTAAATTTGTTTGATTTTGCATTCACTAGACTTGTTTGATTAAAAGTGTACATCACCAGGGACTCTGTGGCTTGGAAAGACAAGAAATGAGGAAACTGGCATGATTCCAGGCATGCTAGAGGTACCTCAGTGAGCTCTATTACACTACTATTCATCTAGCTCGAAGCTATGAAACTGACCACTCACATCCATCAACACAGCGACAAGCACCCGTGTCAGAAACTCACTGGTCATGTTGTTATAGGTCAGGGGAAAAAATGAGTTAGATAAAGAAAAATGAGTTAGATAAAGCCAAGTACAGCAACTAGAGTAGACAGGAGCAAGCAAAGAAAGGAGTTTCAGTCCCAGTGGAAAACAGGCAGAAAGGTCAAGGACAGGGCACCAGACCCAGGTGTGCTTAGTCAGTACAAGAAAGGAATAGTTGAAATCAGAGGCAGGAGAGCTGTCCCATGGGTTAGATAGGGTCCCAAGAATGCACTTCCCACAGGGCCTGCTCCACAGACCACAGTTTATATCGGTAAAGCTCTTCCCGTATAACTCTGCTACTAAATATTTTTTTAAACTTCATTATATTTATGAATGCAGAATCAAGCTGTGCACTGAATTCATTTTTAAACTGCCTGGCTTATTTTTCTGAGTTGTCTTTGTTAAAAAAATTCACTATTGCTCTTTAAACACCTATAATGAATAATCCATGCCATGACTTCTTTTCATGTTCACTAATCTTTATATTCAATTTCCTATTAACTGCAATTTCAATTCATTAAAAAATATCATCCTGGAACTAAAGCTTGATTCTTATTTTTTATGCCAAAGCAATTATATTTCAAAGAGTAAAATTTTATGTGCCTTTCCACTTGGAAGTTTTACCAGATTCCTGTCTTTTGACTACTGCCACCTCTCAATAGAGTTGAGATGAGAACAGAACATTTGAAAAACTCAAGCACTGAGAATTGAGAGCTTTGACTGTTCACTTATGTGAAGTAGGATGCATGGTACATATAGAAATATGTTTTACATCTCCTTGGTAAAAACATCAGTAGTGACAGTAACAATATAAGTAATATTAACAATATCTTTTTCTTCAACTTGTGTTCCTGACCCACCCTTGTATACTGAACTCAGGGGGCCAACCACACACATTTCACATCTCCATTTACCACTTATACTGAGTCTTATGATCCTGCCATTACTAATAACAGCAGTATGCTAAGAGATAAACGTGTATTAACTCATTTAATCCTCACAATAACCCCATGAAACCCCATGAAAGTAATATTTTTATTACTTTCTTCATTTTAGAGATCAAACAACTAGGGCACCAAGGCTTCAGTAATTTCCTGGCTAGTATGTAGAACAGGGATCTGAACCCAGGCAGTCTGCCAATGGAGCCTACACATCTTACCACTCTGCTATGTTGTGGTGGCCCTTTGTCTGCTTCCCAATGACTGATATGGTCATGTGGGAGGATTCAGGAATGACTGGCCCTATACCCACAGAGAAGATGGATTATACACAAAGGTAGAAGAGGTTCCCACACTGCTGACTCCCAGAGAATAAGAGACATAATCAAGCAAAACATAGATTCCTGGCTGGTTTTTTCCTCATCCTTTTGCCTTTTGCTTGTCTAGTTATCCTTTTGATCACTGCATTTGGCTTTTGGTTCTCTTAGCCTGGGTAACTGGCAGAGGCAATGATAAATGATCATGTTTTGGCTGACGGTCTCAGACACATTATGGTATATTCTGTGGAGCCAAGAAAATATCTTATTCTTTTAGAGCACCTTGGTGGTACCAAGCATTGCTGCACGCACAGCACATTCAGTAGACACTGTACATGATAGCCACCCATCTCCTCCAACCCACATCACCATGGTGACACAGACCTGCCATTCCAGGACCTGAGCCTTCCAGACCAGCCTCGAATTTACCCAAGCAAAATGCCGGAGCCCCTTGGTAGCTCAACACAGAGTTCATTTTGTACATTATTTAATATAAGGTTTCATTCAAGTTCAGTTTGGCAATATTACATGAAAGAAACCCAAGCAAAATGCCGGAGCCCCTTGGTAGCTAACCGCAGAGTTCATTTTGTACATTATTTAATATAAGGTTTCATTCAAGTTCAGTTTGGCAATATTACATGAAAGAACTATCTATATTTTTGTCCTGAATACAAGTAAACAAGAAAGAAAGTCGAATCACTGGCAAACATGGTGTGATATTTAGGTCATCTCCCCACTGCAGAAGAGTAAACAGAAATAGGCCTTTATTCTCTTTCTATTGGGAATCTTGGGTCTGTCTTCATTCATTCAGTCAATCAGAAGACATCAATTGGGCACACACTATGTGAGGATTACAAAAGTGAAGATGTAAACTCTGTCTTCAGGTGGCTTCCATGCTAAGTGTTAAAATAAGGATATATGTGGTCTTCCATTAAGGAAGTCTGAATTACAAAATGTATGCAAGGAAAACTACGGTTCCATACTAAGATTTTGGAGAACGCAGCCTGAACAGAATATTGTAATAAAAACAAGACATCTTGGGGAAAAACAAAAGAGTTACCAAGCGTGGATCTCATAAGAAAGTAATAGCTGACTTCCCCCCACAAAGATTTGGATAAAACAAATAAAAGGCTGGAACTTCCTATTTCTATTCCATTCTTAGGGCAATAAAAAAGAAAATTACCTGTTCCCTAAAGACTTCTCAAAATCTTAGCTCAGAACCTTTTGGCAAGGACAACTCTTTTAGTAAAACACGTCTAATAATGCATCTTCTAGCCTGTATAAAAAGTCAGCTTACATTTCCCAAAGCTGTTCTTGTGCTCATTACGTATACACTAACATTATAGAATCATTTGGTAAACAATCACACTCACACACACACACAACACACACACCTCCCACGTTTCTAGTCACATTGTTTTCTTACCTAACAAGATATGCTTCTTTCTCATATTCAACCTCTCCACTTTTGTAAATACCTTTTGATAATTTGAGGGCAGCGGGTGAATGGAATGTTCCTGTAGGGGCAAAAGTGGGTGTGGTTGATCGCTAAGGGACAAGGTCTCCTCCAGCCGTAGTTTCTATCTGTGACCCAGTGAGAACAGAATCAAAGAAGCAGGTGTGATTGCTTACATGAAAATCAGGCAAAGCAGACTTGGCTTTTTGAAGCCACATACCAACAATGTGCTCTTATACCTTTTTATCTCAGACAAAGCAGTAACACATTGGCCAGAAGCCCCAAATTCAGATCCATGTAGACGGAAACCTCACCCACTCTTATTTGACAGCATTAATCTGAGGAAACCACAAAGAGAGAACTTTCACACTCAACTGAAACGCAGCTGGTTTTGGAAACAGCTAAGGGAGGGCACAAAACCTTTCAAGAAGTAACCCACAATCGTCATGCAGAAGATCTGCCTTTCAACACACAATGGCACAAAACAAACTCATCACCAAGTATACAACTGCTATTTACTAAGGGGAAAATATGTGAGGAATTGTGATCAGCAGAAGGGAATCCCCGTGGCTGGGGGAAGACACAGCTAAGGGACCAACCTCAGTGATCAAAAGGCCAGAGAGCAGAAGGTAAATTTAAGCTTAATTGGACATAAGCCCTTAAATTCTAAGTGCGTCCATCCATATCTAACATTTTACCTGGCTCTCCAGGAGTCATCGCCTAGGGACAGTGCTGAGTCATCAAGTCTTCTCCCAGGAGCTACTGCATGTGTAATTGGCATCTGTGCTCTTATTATCATCAGGACTGAATCCTATTTCAGCATCCCATCTCAACAGGCCGCCAAGTGCATAATGAATGGAGAATTTCAGGAGGCAGTCCTGACCCCATGACTAATAGTCAAGTGAGCACTATTTATTGAATTACCAGTTGAATAAAAATTACTTTAGGAAATGAACTACAAACTCCAAGTCAGGTTGTAACATCATTATCAACATCACTACCTCCAGTACTAGGTACCTTGAAAACAGGGTCTTGAACGCCCACCAAGATCCTACAAGGTAGGTAAGCCTCACAAGAACCTTCCCTGCCTGCACTGAACTGTATGCATTTCTGGGGCTGGCTGAGTGAGTGATAATTCAGCAAAGCCATCCAATGGAGTATTTAGCATAGTGATCAAGCACATAGTAGGCATTCCATAAATATTGGCTGAATTCAAGAATTAATGCATTAACCATAAAATGATCATCAGTCACCTGCTAATTATCTGTGAAAATGAATCAATCATGTAAAATACATTAAGGAGAGAAATCATGATTTCATAAATCAATGGTAATTCTAATCAAGAGGCATTGTAAGGACAACCACTCTCAAACACCCAAATAGGCTTTCAGCTATAGACAATCAAATAATCTCCTTTCTTTCCTTCTGCACTTTCTCTATATAAGTCTAGCTCCTGGCACCTGTCAGCCAGGGCTCCTAGACACTTCTGGTTTGGCACTGCCTCATTCAGATCGATTCTTGCTCAAATAAACTCAAATCTTTTTAAAAAACGGTAATTCTGAATGAAGAAAATGAGACATTCTCTGGTAACCAGCCTACCCTTTCTATTCTAATAAATCAATCTGTGCCAAAAACAAGGAGACAAATAATAAATGAATGTCCTTAGTTCTGTTCATGACTATACTTTCTGTTCCCCTTGTGGTTGGGTGGAACCAGGCACCATGACTTCTAGTGAGTTTTTGAGTTGAAGTGCCTCGTGCCGTTTCCGTACAAGAGTATTTAACCCGTTAGAGCTCGACCTCTTAGAGCTCGCTTTCCCCTCAAGCATGGCAGTGAGCAACATCTGAGACGCTGGCAACTCCATCACTCGTCCCTGAGTGACGACGATCGGCAGAGCGCCCAGCCGACCCACAGTGGACACATAGCATGAGTAAGAAATCAATCTTTGTTGTTTAACCCACTGACACTGTTATAGCAGCACACCTCATCCCAGCCCAGCTGATAAAGTGAATAAAATTCCAGGATGCTGAAGCTTCCACAAAATAACAAGGAGCCAGGACCACATCAAAGCTCAAACTCACAGTTTCTGACTTTGCTCACCTCTATCCCAGACCATCTTCAATCTTCCCCTATTACCACCCTTACTCTAATCTGTTTATTAATTCCACTAGAATTTAAAATTCTGCTCTCTGCAGAAGACTGTTATCAGGGCTGGGAATAGAGGGAAGAGGAGGCAATTTATGTCTCACAGAAAAGCAATACATGTTCTAGATGAGATTACATTTAGAGCTCTACTCCACAGATGTGAAATAGCCCCCAAAATTTTCCTGAGCCTCTCCTTCCCTGTGTTTGATCTGCTCCTAGGGACTGGTGTTGATAGAAATCTCTTAACCACAGAAACCCTTTTTGCTTTCTTTTGTTTCAGGTCTTGAAGAGATGACTGGCGGGTCAGATGAGTCACTGTCTGGGAACCTGAGAATTTTCAGCTGTACTTTCATATTTCATATTTTTCTGTCAAGAGGTAGCATTTAACAGAGCTATATATTTTTCTGCCACATGGTAATGATAAGGATGATGACTGATGAGAGTTAAATCTCAATGGACTAGTCACATTAGTTAAAATTTCATCAGCTTCATGGAACATCTCCTGTCCAACATGTCTTAGGGGACAGATAAATATTATTTTACTTCTGTTTGATTTTAAAAGATTAAGTCTGTTGCCCTTGGTCCCTGATGTGCCCTTCATAAACAAACAGATGGATCACCACAGACTTGCAGGGTAGTAGGAGGAAGATTCCTCTTAAAAATCTGACACTAGCTATGGGCTGTATCTGGTTGCTTATCATCTTAAATGTATGTTTTCCCCTTCTACTAACAGAAAAGCATTTACCAGCCACGCATACAGGCTCAAAGCAAACTTGAAGCCCACTATGTTTATTTAATGCTCTGCAAAACATCTCATCAGCCTTCCTATTCTTGTCAGAATTATGAAGATAAAGCTTTGGTGTGCACGATTTACACAATGATATCCACTATAAGTTTATACTGAGGTCTGACTTTGAGGTATTATACAGTTGCTTCTTTTCTGTTTTAAGGCAGAAATCATGTAGCTAATTTCACCATTCCCATATTTTCCCATTTCCTCACCACCCTCTGTCCCTGTTCTCCCCCAACCCTGACAAATAATAAAATTATACTCCAATCAAGAGTGAAAGAGTTGCAGGTAAAGCCACTGAATGGGAGCAAACTGTAGTTCATCCAACGAATAATTCTGAGTGCAGACCTTATACTAGATGCTGTTGTAGATTCTGAAAATAGAGCAGTAAAGTACAGTAGAGGAATTCCTACTCTCAGGATGCTTACATATCAAAGGAGAGACAATAATAAATAAGATTAGTTCAAATAAGTGTTGTGAGGAAAATGAAATAGAGTTATAGGATAGAGTGATGATAGAGGTGAGCTCACCAAAGAAAAACTCTCCAGAAAGGTCAACTTTGAGTCAAAGTCCAGGTGGAAAGAAGCCAAAGATCTGAGGAAAGAAACATCTAGAAAGAAGGACAAGTAGGTTCAACAAGGAGCTTGAAGTGACAAAGAGATTAGTCTATTTAAAGAAAAGAAAGCAAGCCTAATTGGATGGAGACAAGGTAGAAGAGGAACACAGAGGCCAGCTCAAGACGAGCAATGGAGTTCAAGGTAAAGCCCTTGGATTTTATTCCAAATCCAATGAAAAGCTATTGGAGGATTTTAGTAGAAAAGTTACATGAAATGTAGATATGCAAATATCAGTCCAACCGTCTGACAAAATCAGTCAAACCTTTCAACTGTCATAATAGAATGCTAGTTCTGCCAGTTCTACAAAGAAAGCATGGGGATATTCCTCAAGTCATGAGGGGAGAACTCCTGAACTCTCACTTGTCATTAGGACTCCAAGGCTCACACTAGCCAGTACCCAACAGACCCAGGAGGAATACGCGCCAGCCTTTTCAGAAAGGCCACCCTAACTGGGGTGTCCTGTTGAGCTACTTCCTAAATTCTTACTCTGCCAGTGTGATGTGTTACCCAAGCCAGGATCTATCAGAAGACAATTGTCAGCTGCTGTGTGGATGGATGGACGGGAGGGGAAAAACGGAAGCTAGGGACATAGGGTGCTTTATCATCACTGGTCTACCATTACATGGGCCAGTGTGAAACTTCCTTAGAAGGCATTAGAAAAATAATCAGCTTGCTGTAAAATATTAATTTATTTGTATTAAAATACATCATAAAATATAAAACATTAAATATATAGTTAAATATTATTGAATTTTGTAACATGTTTCATTCTGATACCAATAGTTGTCCATAAAACCTTAAAGGATCTTCTGCCATGGAATCAGTGAAATGTCATTTTTTTCTCAAGCAAAAAGGTAAAATTTATGAACAATGCATGTGCCAGTCCTGTGCGATGCCAGTTTGACTAAAATTTGCCTAAATTTGCTTTCAACTTGGCAGAGCGCCATTGGTGCTTAGACATTAAAACAGCTGGCATTCCTGTCAAGATGTTCTGTATTTCTTTTTAGAAATGTAGATTAAAGTGGCTTACTTTAAAATCCCTACTCTCGAGACCAATATATACAGATCGGCTCCATTCCCAAGAAACAGAAACGTTTCATTCCCGTCCCTCTTTTTTTACTGTCAATCCTAAACTCCTTTGTAAGCCCATGGAGGACCCCTCTGAAAAATCCTGATAGACTTGTTTTAGATAATCAGGAAGCAGTGGGCTAATAATTACTTTTTTAAATGACCACCAATAATGTTTATTCTGTATGATCCAAGTAATGTAACCAGCCTATCCTCCAAAATGTAGAGGGATGATATGATAACTCTACTTTAAAACTCACTAAAAGTAGAAAAGTTTCCCATTCATCTACAGGATAATACTGGACACCCTTCTAAGGGCATACATACTACCCTTAGAGGCACAGGTTACAAACTGATACCCAAACACCTAATGTGACCACCCCATTTTCCCCATTTTAACATGCAGCAACAGGGGCACGAGTCTCACAATGTTAGCACAGTGTTTTTTAAACATTTGAATTGGCTGTCAGTATTTAAAAATCAGCAGATTTTACAACTTGATTGCCAGTTCTTTTGGAAAAACTCAAAAGATCTGAAGCCCCTGGAGGTGCACGCTTGCTTTTCTTCAAGACAACAATCCCCAGAGGGTAAGTAGTGGCCACTCCCCATAGACAGAGAAATACTTGATTTGCTAAGTCTCTACCATGCCCTATTATATTGTAATCCCTCCCTGCACCATTCACTTACAGCACCCGCCTGACCGGTACAAACCCTCTTTGGTGATGAAGAGAGAGATCAGATGGATGGATGGAAAGATAGATGGATGGATGGATCGATGGATGGATGGATCGATGGAATGCAATTAAGCCCAAAATTATGGAGTTTCCCTGAACAGTGAAATTTTATAGCAAGCACTCTTTAGTACCAAATATGCTGAGGTTCCAAGGCTTCCCTAAAACTAGACTTTTGAATTCCTCTGATTAACCAAATTGAGTAACAGACTTAAGTAGTTGAGACTATCTCAGAATCTGGCCACTTCTGGAACTCTAGACCCTACCACTTCTGCCTGTTCTCCAAAACAGGAGACCTTAGGGGCAATCGTGGCCATTTGCTAGCCCACATGGCACCTTTGTGGAAAATAGAAAAAGTTCCCCTTCCTCTGGGTTGACACAGACCCACATCACCTGGCTAGGCTTGGCAAGCAGTGTACGGCTGCCTTTTCACTGGCACTCATCTCCTGCACCCTGGCCCCATTTGTATCGTGATTAATCTGCACAGATATGTGCAGTAACACAGCCTCAGAAACAAACTTTACACAAACCACAAATGAAATCAACATGCCTACGAAATTCAAAGAGAAAGATGTACCTGACAAGCCAAGAGATTAAAGGGACATGAAGACTTGGGTGTTTTTTCATTGGTGCACTGGGTTTTTAATCTCTCAGATGAAACAGATCTTAGAACCTTTGGAAAAGGGAAATAAGTGAGCACCACACCAGGCCAAGAGAGGTGAAGACCAAACCACTCTACATAATCTCTGAGATCATTCTGTCCTGAAGAACAGGTCTCCCACATGTGTAGATACACAGTCTATTCAGAAAGCCAACTTTTTATTTGTTGGGGGTAAAAATGGTTTACAAGAAGAATTTTTTTCACTTCTCTCTCTATTTTTCAAAGTATAGTTGATTTACAATGTTTCAGGTATATAGCAAAGTGATTCAGTTAGTCTTATATACATACTTCCTCAGATTCTTGTCCATTATAGGTTATTAAAAGATAATGAATATAGTTCCCTGTACTATACAGTAGGTTCTTGCTGTTTATCTATTTTATGTATAATAGTGTGTATGTTAATTCCAAACTCCTAATTTATCCCTCCCTCTCATTTCCCCTTCAGTAACCATAAGTGTGTTTTCTATGTCTGTGAGTCTATTTCTGTTTTGTAAATAAGTTCATTTGTATCATTTTTTCAGATTCCACATGTAAGTGATACCAGATGATATTTGTCTTTCTCTTTCTGACTTACTTCACTTAGTATGATAATCTCTAGGTCCACCCATGTTGCTGCAAATGTCATTTCTTTTTTATGGCTGAGTAATGTTCCATTGTGTGTGTATATGTGCATATATATATATATATATATATATATATATGTATATATTCCACATCTTCTTTACCCATGCATCTGCTGATGGACATTTAAGGTTGCTTCCATGTCTTAGCTATCGTAAATAGTGGTGAACATTTGGGTGCATGTATCTTTTCAAACTGTGGTTTTCTCTGGTTATATGCCCAGGAGTGGGATTGCTGGATCATATGGTAACTCTATCTTTAGTTTTTTGAGGAACCTCCATACTGTTCTCCCCAGTAGCTGCACCAAATTACATTCCCACCAACAGTGTGAGAGGGTCCCCTTTTCTCCACACCCTCTCCAGCATTTGTTGTTTGTAGATTTTCTGATGATGCCCATTCTGACTGGTGTGAGGTGATACCTCATTGTAGTGCTGATTTGCATTTCTCTGATGATTAGTGATGTTGAGCAGCTTTCCATGTGCCTGTTGGCCATCTGTGTGTCTTCTTCACAGAAATGTCTATTTAGGTCTTCTGCCCAGTTTTGACTGGCACCAGAATAATTTTTGTGTCAATTAGAATTCTATAGCAAGTGGAAACTTTGAAAACACTATTCCTTTTTTTTTTTTCATCTTCAATAGCCCGGTCCAGGTAAATTTTCCCACTCCTTAATGGAATATGAATTTCAACAAGTTGTGCCAGTCTTACTGCCCTGCAATTTCTCCTGTCCTATCTCACTGTTCAATTTCATGTTTCTCCTCCCTGCTGGGACCTGGTAACTCTGAGCTTTCAGTGGGAGTCCTGATGGCCTTGCTTAGTAAGTTTGTCAGTGCTTTTTGAGTCTGAAGAAGAAGCACTTAACACCAAAGTGATTTCTTCCTAGTCCACTGGAAGTACACATGTCAAGTACCCCTTTGACTCTCCTTGGAGGAATCCCCAGGACTAAGTCTCCAGCCCCAACACGACCTCACGCTTCCACTTGCCTGAAATAGCTGCCCTGTCCTAAAAGGAGGTAAAGAAAAGCCCTGCCCTCGCCAGAGAAAGCACTTCTGAATCATGTATGTCATCACTGAATGTTCTTTTTCAGATCCTATAGACAGGGAAATGAAAGAAGCATTATGGAGAAAGAAATACATTTTGCATCTTTGAAATATCTTTGATCTTCTCCCATTCCCTGGTTTTACCCAAGGAAAAAATATTTGCAGATATTTCAGAAAATGGGTCTCCATCATGCTCATGCAATTTTCCCTTTCATAAAATAACAACAATAATAATAAAGTTGTCTTTATCTAATCTAAAATGTGTTATACCCTTCTGCAGACAGACAGCCGATGTTCTGTTGCAGTTTACAGGTGACAAAGATGTGACTTCACATTCCTCAGTGACAAAGTTGGAAAGGCATTGCGATCATCCAGGGTTCTCACACTAGCCACCAGGACATGGCACGTGAGATGGTTGAATAGCAGTGTTCTGGGAGTTGCCATCTTGGGACATACTTAACAAAGTTTCACCGGGAATATCATGACCTATGTTGGCTGGTGGTGGGGAGGGGATGGTAGGACGTGTTGGGGGGCCCCTTTTCTCCCTCTCCCCACAATCTCACTTTAACACAGAAAATAGGAATTACCACAGATACCTATTTGTATTACGGAGGAGGTATCCTTCCCTCACTCTGTCATTCATCCATTTTCCATCATGGGTAGAGAAAAGGATTATCTGACTATTGGGTCCCCCTCTCTCTCAATCTCTCTCTGTCTCTCCTTTCCTCTCTCCCTCCCTTCCTCTCTGTATTTGGACTGCTCCATCCCACTCTCCCTCACCCTTTCCCTCTCTGTCCTTCTTCCTCTCTCCTCCCTCTCTTTCCATGCCTTCCTCCTTCTTCTAGCTATCTGTAATTCTCTCTCTTCTCTTCTTTTCACTCTCCCTTTCACTCTGAACTACTAACCTGAAATCACAGATGTTCTTCTGTCTTCCTTGTTTAAAGCCACGGGGGCAGAACTGGATGCTTTATTTGTGATGGAGGAGGTAAGTCCACTACGAGGCAAGATGGTGGGAAGCCTATTGGGCCTGGCCCCATAATGAAGATGTGCCAACATTAAAGAAGACATTATTTATGATATTTGAAATGATGAGCTCTTCAAAGCTCTCAAATGTAGCAGTAAAGAAACTGGGTCTCAGCCAAAACCGGCCAAAGGCAAATTACACAAGAAGGAAATTTCCTCTCCTACTCACATATCTGGCCAAGTGATTTTGATGGACCATAACGTGATCATCAGATTCTTAAATGATGACTTTAAACCAAAACAGCCAAATAAATCACTTATGGAGAATGTTTCAATGTAAATTTTATATTCATAATCATTGAAACTTGCATCCTGACTTTTAAAAGATAATTATATATACACTATGATATATTAAATCCCTTTGTATATACATTGCTATTTTATAATAGTATAATTTAGTTCAATAAAGAAAATAAGTCAACAATGAAAAAAATCCTCTTCTGATGTCTATGTCTTTATTTCTCCATTGATCCAAAGCCCATAGAAAGATGGAGTGTAATCAAGCCCTCGGATTCCCAATAATTTACACTGTTGAGGATGGAGCGCACAGACAGCAGAGTGAGTCAGCTGATCCAAGAACCGAGAAGGAGTAAGGCGGGACCTGCATGGGGGCCCATCACGGGGAGGCCAGACCCAGTGAGAAGTGATGAGTAGAAAACACACTGCACGCTATACAGACTTCCTACCCTGGTCATTGAAAAAAATCTTACGTTTAACAAGGCTGAGACTTGTCTACTCATACTCATAAGACCCTGAAAGATGAAAGTCAGGAAAATCAGAAGGAAAAATCAGGTCAGACATGAATATGGGTGATATTCAGTTATGGGTTTTCACCAGGATTTCAATAGGGAGGAACTGTAATATCACAAACTTAGTGACTTAAAACAATACATATACATTACCTTACAGCTCTGGACATCAGCGGTCCAGAATGGGTCTCAATGGCTTAAATTAGAGTTGGCAGAGCTGCGTTCCTTTCTGAGGGCTCTAGAAGAAAACCCGTTTCTCGCCTTTTCCAGCTTTTAGAGGCAGCTCTTATTCTTTGGCTCAAGGCCCTCTTTCTCCATCTTCAAAAGCCAGCAAGGACTGGTGGAGTCTGTCTCGTGCTGCATCATTCTGACACTTCCTCTTACACCATTGCCTCCCTCTTCTACTCTTGAGGATCCTTGTGATTCCATTGGGTCCACCCAGATCTCTAGGATAACCTCCCCCGTCTCAAAGTCATCTGATTAGCAACTTAATACCATCTGCAACCTTAATTCCCCTTTGCCAGGTAATACAACATATTCACAGGCTCCAGGGATTCCATGTGGACGTCTTGGAAGTAGGGGGTGGGCATGATTCTACATTCCACAGCCCTCAACACAGTTATCAAGCCTTTCTTTCCTTGAAAAATACAATTGAGCTAGCACTGTTAATTTAGGTAATAATGTTGCTACAGTTCCTTCAGTCCAAAAACAAAACAAGCCTCCAAAATCCAAACAACTCACAGCCAGCATTATAACTTCCTACGGCAAAGCAAAGCAGTTTTCTCCTGCGTGCCTATAAGTTCCAACGGGCACTTCTGCCTGCTCTCCACAACACCATCACCTTTCTGGCTTGTTAGGAAGAAAGAAGGAGAGAGAGCAGAGTGAAAAGGAATGACACAAGCTGAACAGATCCAGGTACAATTCCACTTGGGGATTTAAAAGAGGAAACACCAAGGAACATATCAAAGAAACTTCCGTGTTGCCTAGGGTACTCTAAGCCCTCAGCACAGCTCTGAATAAGAATTCAGTCTGAGAGTAATCCTAAACTACTGAAGGTGCCCATGAATATTCTACCATGTGTTTCAGAAATTCTCCACAGTGTTTCAGCAATTGCCCAGGGAAGGTCATCTGACTCACCCATGACACTATCAGAATCCAACAGGCAAAAACAAAGAGGACAAAGCAAGCAAAATCACAGGGGATACTTTCACCTATCTCTTCTCCAAGTAGATAACCAGGACGTTGTTTCCAGTTTACAAAAAATAAAAGATAAAATGATGACTCATATCCCATGTATAAATGTCTCTAATAAGCTGGCATCCAGACTTTATTTGCTACTTCAAGTCTTACAGATTATATAGCATGTTTAAAATCAGTTGAATATACATGTTTTTTCTCTATATAAACTTTGGGGAATTTTTCAGTGCATCAAATAATTTCTAAATATTGTACACTTTAATTTCCATCTGAACTCATTTCCTAAATCACACACAAAAAGTTAGCTAGGTAATCCAACTCATCCTTAGGAATCTACCTATAAAGTTGGGCAACGCGGCAACCTCACCCTCCTTGAAACATTGCCATGAGTCCACAATCTTCCTGGCATCAACTCTTATATCTAATCAGATTCTTGGCCTTCCTACTTCTAAATGTTCTCAAATCTTCTTAATTGTCTCTAACCCTTAGACTTCATTTTCATAACATTTATCACAGTTTTAATTAATTATTGAGGTAAATTTTTGTTTACTCCATGAGGACAGGGACATATCTGCTTCTTTCTTCCAAGTTTCAGTTCTGTGCCCAGCACACTGTGGACTCACAAACACGACTGAATGAATAATGCTCCTGTGTATCTTTTTAACACACATGTTTATTCATGCCAGGCACTATTTTAAGTGTTTTGCATGCATTCATTCATTAACTCTTATAACCAATCCTATTATGCAGGGGGCATTATTTCCTTATTTTACAGGTAAGAAAATGGACATAGAAAGGTTCACTGATTTGTACAAAATCATACACAGCCATTAATAACAGACAACATTTATTGAGTACTTATATGTGCCAGGCAGGGCTGCTGCTCTGCCTCCCAAGGTAACTTTGTTCAAATTACAAAAAGATGCCGCTTTTGTATGGATGAACTTAAACAGGCATCTCCTGCTCCGGGATGAGTAAGCTCCCTCCAGGGCACAGGGACTGTAAATTGAGAGCAGGCTCCCACCTGCACTGCCCCCACCCTCCCCACCGCCAACCCTGAGCCTTCTGGCAGGGTACAGCCTGCATAAAATAGAGTACACCAGTATCTCAGCCACAAACTGCTCAGAGCACTAAACGGCAATTACCCCACAGCAACCCAAGAGACGGGCATTAGTATCATCATCCCCATTTTACAGAAGCAAGACCAGCAGCCCACAGAAGCAAAGTGACTGCTCAGAGCTGTCCAGCTATTGAGTGACAGAGGTGGGATTCAAGCCAGGCCTTGTGGTCCCAGGGCCCACACATCCAGCAATGCTCCCTCCTGAATTTTGTACTCCGGTTCCTGCAGCAGTCTCCTAACTAGTCTCCATGCCCCCTAACTTGCCCCACAACTTAATCCACTACTGCTGCTACATGAATTTCTTAAAGGTACAAATCTGATCATGTCTCCCTACTGCTCAAACACTTCAATAGCTCCCTCATTCCCTTCAAGATAAGGTTAAGACTCCTTCCTGTGGCTGGGAAGGGCTCCTTGTCATCTGATCCTGGTCATCCTCTAGCTGAACCCCTGACCCTTTCTCTGCCCTGACCCCTCACTGCACACAATGACAGAACCACACCAAACATTCTGCCCCATGAACCTTCACGTTCTTGCTGCCACAGGCCTTAACACAGGACAGTATTTCCACCTGGAGCCCTTTCTTCCCCCAGTGCAGCTGACTAACTCCTACTCATACCTCAAGTCTCAACCTAAATGTGTCCTCAGATTCGTGTTCCCAGACCACTCAGTCTAAATTAGATCCCCTAAGAGATTCTCTTATCATACCCCATGTTTTCTTTATAACAATATCACAGATATGTGCTTATGTGATTATTCAATCAAAACCAGTTTTCCCCAGTTGTAAGTATGAAGACAGCAGGGGCAATGCCTATTTTGTTAGTTAACTATAAACTCAGCATCTTACACATTTCGTGGTACGTACAGGCCACCAAATCCTGTTGAATGTCCCTCCTGGGTGCTCACCATGCTTCCCTATCACAGCCCCCATCACAATATGCTGAACAGCATGTTTCTGTCTCCCATCTGATTGTAACTATTTTAAATACTATGAGGACAAAGACTTAATCTGACTTAGAGCCCACTACTGAACCTCCAGTATCCAGCATGTTGCCCAGCATATAACAGGTGCTCAAACATTCCAGAATAAATGAGTGAACAAAGCAAAAGTAACTGGGCCGTTCAGAGAAAAAGTCCTCGTACTATCACTGCCATAAATGACATTAGTGAATTGAAGACCTGTTCTACTTTTAACCGCTTTAAAGAAATAGGATCTATATGGAGCACTGAGAAAGTTTTCAGCTTCAAAATCTGACCCAGTATGTTCCCCAGCCACAACAGTCAGGGAGGCCAACTCAGGCCTAGATGAAAAATGACCTGTCAGCTTAGTCAACAGTCTCGGGAGTGACTACTCAAACAGAAAACTCAGCATCCACTTTCAAGTCCTACAGAGACCAAGACCTACAAGAACTACAAAGGATTCTCCCAGAGGGGATCAACAATGCTTACCAATAGACATTATATCACTCCCCATTAAAGGAAGGTCTTAAGGAACCAAATCCCCCTAAATGGATAATTAAATGACTATCCATCAGTCTGAAAAGAGGAGAAAGTGCATTCAAATAAAAAGAAGCAAAAGCAAAGTTAAAGTATATTACTTAATAATATCTTATAAGATCATGGAGGAAAAGCCATTCCTAAAAAGGACGACTTGTTCAACAGGAATATAAAAATCTTTTCTATATACAGCACGTGCAATGGAGGCAACACGCTGTCTCATTTTCACCTTGTTCCAGAAAGTCTCTTCAGACTTGGAAACAATGACAAGGTCCTTAAGATTCTGGGACAGGATTCTACTATTTTGCCCACTGGCGAGTCATGATTGCTAGGTTGTGTATGAAGGAATTTCAGATCAGTCTTGGAGGCCATAAGCATGAAGCATGAACAGTTGTATCATGGCAATGACAATGATCCCAAAATGCCACAAACACACTGGTATTCCATTAAATTAATAAGAATACTTTCATGACAACACAAATGCCCTGGAGTTTTCCCACTAGGGAAGGGGACATATGTTGAGTTGATCAAACTTCATCTTGTTTCTGATTCAAAGCCAGGTCTCTCTTTCCAGCCACAAACCAATTAGCTCCACACTCTACTTCTAATACCAGGATTCTGAACATAAGGATCTAGAAGTTTACTTGATCGATTCCTTCATTCATTGTCTTCTAATCATCTCTGTCTTGCTATTCAGCATCTCATTAGTGCTGCAGTTAATACCTTAACGTGGATGACACTGATTTTTCTTTGCTTGGTTTATTACCTTAGTCATCTAAGAACCTAACCCCCTTGACACAAAGTGGAAGCATAAGTAAAATGTCATTTAAAAAATTAAAGCCAGTATGCTGCTGACAACACGCACAGTGGTTTTATCAGCTTTACAGCTGTTATGCAGAGCCCAGCTGAGAGTTAACTCCCAGCGCTGAAGCTCTTCCCAGGCAGTGATGTAGGCCCCACGTTCACAGTCACCGCCTTGGGCCATGAAAGTACTTTGGCTCTCCTTCCCGCTAATCAGCAACATTCCCCTTTAGTACTGAATTTGGAACAGACTTCCTTTAGAGCAGTTTTTTAAATTGTAACCAAGAAAAAAAAAAACTTCAAAATCACTCACCCAAGAAGTCGTTTTGACTATGTGCTGCACTGGCAGGGAATGGGTTTTATTTTTAGGAACATTTATATGAAACAAGGCTTTATCTCTTCTTACCAAGCATAGTAGATCCAGTCACTTTTCTTCATCCTTACTCTTGGTCTGCTATTTTTGGCCTCAAGAACTATCTTCTCCAGTAATAGGGGTGCTGCCCCCGGGATAACTAAAATTTGAGTGGGCAAAAACTGCCAAGTCCATGGGTCCCTTCTCAGGAAACCCAAAGCAGCACAAGGACCCAATCTCATGAAGGGTTCTGAGTCACAGATATTCAAAGGATGCTGTGTAGGTGGATGACCTGGTGGCCCAGGACATGACATTTACAAGAAAGCAGAGCCTAAACAACGTATTTTTTCCTGCTGCTCTGTGATGACTTCCATATGTATGGTCCTTTGGCGGCACAAAGGTCCTGTACAGTAGGTTTCCTTTTTTTTTTTTCTTTACCTTTACCTTTATTGGAATATAATTGCTTTACAATGTTGTGTTAGTTTCTGCTGTATAACAAGGTGAATCAGCTATACGTATACATATATCCCCATATCCCCTCCCTCTTGCGCCTCCCTCCCACCCTCCCTATCCCACCCCTCTAGGTGGTCACAAAGTACCGAGCTGATCTCCCTGTGCTATGCGGCTGCTTCCCACTAGCTATCTATTTTACATTTGGTAGTGTATATATGTCCATGCCACTCTCTCACTTCGTCCCTGTTTACCCTTCCCCCTCCCCGTGCCCTCAAGTCCATTCTCTACGTCTGCGTCTTTATTCCTGTAGGAGGTTTCCTTTTAGTATACAAAGACCCTGACAGCAAGGCCACTGCTACACTATTTGATGCTTTTGTGTTAATTAGAAGACACCCTTCCTCCACACCCCTCCTCAGGACTTGGCTTGTGAGAAAAGCATGAACTGGATTTCAACCTCCCCCCACACACCCCCTGCCTGGCCTCTCCCATCATTGAATAGTACTCGGGTTTCTTTGTAACACTGGAGCAACATTTATTCTTCCGTTCATTCATCACATGTTTCAGGCATGACAATGGGTAAGCCACCTGGGCTCTGTGGAGAATTTAAAGGTGAATAAAACAGTGGGTTTCTTCAGAAAAGGGTCATCCTTCTCAGTAAATGACTGTCATGAACAATGCTATTGAGGTGCTAGGAGTTAATCTGCCCAGCGCTGGTGAATGTTCTGGTTTCACTGGAGCATAGGAGAGTCGTGAGTGATTGAACTTAAAAAAGAGCTTGCATGACTAGTCAATAGAAGACCGTGAATTAAGGCAGTTTTAGAGAAGGGAAATATTTCACCAACAGTGAGCTTTGAGGATACAGACTTGGTGATGATCAACAAGATGGACTAGAATGTGACGAGGGTGGAAGGAGGCTAGAGGCAGAGGCCAGGTAGGAAGTTGATAGATTATGTTATTGTCCAAACATTCACCACCACCCCCAAGGGAATATTATATATTCCTAATCCATTAACCTCAGGCCTGGCTACGTGACAGTCTTTGGACAATTAAATGGGATAGACAGAATACGTGCCACTTCCAAGAAAAACTTTAAGAGCCATTCAATGGTTCTATCATATGCTCTTTTATCTTTGCCACAATATCCCAGAGTGGGGCTGCTCCTTCATTCTGGGTCCCAGAATGACGACAATATGAGGCAGAGCTGCAGCCGACTCAGGATGAATAAGTGCAGGATTGAGAAACTCCTGTTTTTGCTAGCTATTCAGATTTGGAGATCATTAGCGCAGATAACGCATCCTAAGCTCACTGACGTGGTAGGCTAACGCACTACGAACATGAAAGCAATAAGGTCACAGACTAGATAGATAGAAGTATTGGACAGGAAAGGGTAGAGACAATAATTATAATAACAACAACGAAAAACCATCATCTAACATTCATTTAATACTTATATGATCAGCATTCTGTTAACCATATCTCATTTAATCCTCATAGAGCTAGACACACATATCTGTTTAACACCAAAGTATGTGCTCTTACCCATTTTCCCCAACAGCCAATAAAGCCTGGTATTGTATGTGCCTGTAAGGTTAATTCATCAGAGTTGGGTTGCTCAAAACCTGAATGTTCTCAAAAATGTCCTAACTTCAGGACGTGGCCAGCTCCTGGGAGTTGAGCTCTGAACGCTTAGAATACTCTGCCTGGTAAGAGTGTTGTATGCCTGAGGCCTTGGGCCAAGCGGTATCGGTTTGGTCAAATAGTTTATGCTAACAATATGATTCATGGTGAATGCCTATTTTTACCTGGGGATCTGGAGTCTGAACAGCTGAGATAAATCATGCTGGCACTGCATGTCTACATGACTGATCCCCAGTAAAAACCCTGGACGCCAAGGCTCAGGTGAGCCCCGTTAGTCCCCTGGCTGCACATCTTGTCACAAATCATTGCTCAGAGAATTAAGCACACCCACGCAACTCCCCTGGGAAAGAAGTTTTGGAAGCTTGCGCCTGGTTTCTCCTGGGAATCATGCCCCATGCATCCTTCCCTTTTCTCTCTTTTAATTTCCATCCTTTTACTTCAATAAACCACAGCCATGAGTGTAATAGTTTTCTGAGTCCCACGTATCCTTTTAGCAAGTCACCAAGCCTAAGGGTGGTCTTGAGGACTCACAACACAGCGCAGGACAGGAAACAGGCAAATGTCAAAGATGACCCCAAATTTTCAAGCCCAGGTGACTCAAGAAATAGAGGTTCAAGAACAGAAGTGGGACAACCAGAGGGAAATGGTGAGCTGAGGGGGAGGGTAAAAGAGGAGGCTGAGAAGGCAAGTGGAGAAAGGAAGGTAAGTTTGGTGCTTGATTTAATAAATTTGACTTCCATATCCAGGTAGGAATGTGCAATGGGCAGTGGGAAATGTAAAACCGGAGTCTATGATGGAAGCCCAGGATGGGAATACAGTTAATGATTGAAACTATGAGAGTGAGTGAGAGTCCTGAGGAAAAGGTGAGAGAAAAGGAATGGCAAGGAGTCAAACATAAACTGCAGAGAATATAACTTGGCTGCCTCGGGAGCAAAAAACAATGAGAAGGGGAGGCAACTTTTATCTATTTCCCATTCATCATAAAGGATGGCCTGTTTAATTTTATATAAATTTGTATTAATCCAGTTATATCATAGACTTTACACGAGAAAATAACTGCTAGAGGGGTTTTGTCGATACATAAATAGCACTAAAAAGTTAGCAGTATTGATTTTCTCAAGGAATCTTCCTTTCAAGAGCATTTAAAACCCTGCCTCATAAGCAAAGCATCCAGGCATAACTATGGTGCTGTTGATAATTCCAAAGAAACTGGGGCAGAGGGAAGCCCCAGCCATTCGTGACACTCTGTCGTGTGTCTGTGCAGCTGTCGCCAGGGCTATTTTTATATGTTTATTTATGTTTTTAACCATTAAAAAATTGGGTCAAAAGAAAGACAACTATAAAGCCAGTTAAGGACCTATGAAACAGAGGCTTCTTTTCATTTAACACAGCGTTTTCTATTTTTCTGCATTTTCCTCATACAGCAAACAGAGCAAGAGACCAAGAACGTCAGGCCCAACTCCAGCCTTTCCCTTTTTCTTCTGCTCCCTCCAGGTAGGATTTGTTTGCTATTCCACCAGGCTTTTAGGTTTTCCTTTTTCTATGGAAGAATTGATTTGGGATCATTTCAGGGGCATTTCCAATAAGGTTGCTATGGAAATCAGTGTTCCGCCCCGGGCCCGTTTCACCTGAAGAGACAGTCCCTCCCACATTTATGGCCCATGTGCTTCTTACCAACGCATCGGAAAACACTGAACCTGTTAAAATTTTCCTCTTCTTTTTTTTTTTAGCTTTACCCTTTTTTGCTAGAGAAGGCACATACACGGCTACATTTAGAAGAGAATTACGAATTGGTCCTAGGGCCTCGTATCAGACAATGAGCACTGGGGAAATCTCAGGCAGTTCTATAGCCAGTCTTGCCCGATTACACTGCCCACCATGGAGAAGTCCACCTCATCATCTCAGACTCAAGTTGTCGGGGAAGCCATTGCGCATAACATTCAAACCAGTGTCTCAAAAGCTCCCCCATGTGTGCACATGAAAAATAACTCATCGGAGGAAAAATTCACGGGAATAAGTGCAAAATTAGAACAGGGACCACTTTTCAGGCCTCAAAAATGTGCTAAGATACAAGAAAACAGCACATCATGTAATTATTTATTTACAAGGCATGTTTACGATCTAAAAGTATAATGAATTTAAGTGGACTGGTTTTATGCAGATTGTAGCATCAACAAATGAACCGGATACATAAAAAAATTTTGATTTTTCTATGCGTGGGATGAAAAGAATGCCAAAAAATGAAAAATAACTGGATACACTCAAAAAGAAAAGCCATCCAAATAAAACATAAGCAACTGATTTATATATTTCAGCCCAAGAAAGGAATTACATGAAAATGTAACAAAATATTTAGCACACTTTCCAGAAAGCATTTGCTTAGTTGAAAGGTTTTCAGATTTCCCCTTTTGCCCGTTTACCATTCCCTCATGGAAAAAATATACTACAGCTAAGACTGCTGTGTAAATCAGCTACCCCTGCCCCCCAAGCCAAAGGTAGACTTCCAGAATATTAAAGTCAAGGCTGGCGAAGATTTTCTACTCCAATCTCCATCTTGTACAGATGAAGAAAGTGAGCTGAGAGAAATGAGTGGACTTGTCTAAGCCCATAGAACTGACAGAAAAGCTGAGAACAGCCCCTTAGCCTTTTGTTTTCTAAACCAGCTGTCTCCCGATTTTTAATAATAGTAATGAATAATAAGCAGAAAATATACTAACAAATACTACTTCCAATACTAAAAGGTACTAAGCACCTACTCTGTGCCAGACACGGCTTTAAGTACATTACTTGAATTAACTCATTTGTACTGAGAGGAACACTCTGAGGTTGTATTATCACCTCCATTTTACAGATGAGGAAACTGAGGCACAGAGAAGTAGAGTACCTCCCCAGTAAGTGGTAGAGTCACTCTAATACTTAGCCAGTATAACTCTAGAAATTAAATTCTTAACCACAGGTAACTAAATAGGATACAAAAAGTAGAATCATTATTCAAAATTCAAAGGGACACCAGCTGTAGGGTTAAACCTTGTTTTTTTAGGCAACATGAAACTGAAACCTGTGATCATTAAAACAGAAGTAGGACCAACTTAAAAGAAAACAATAACAACTGGCTTAGAAGGAAAATTCTTACCCAATTAGCACAACAAACCCGAAGCTATCCAATTTCATACAAATCATCTGAACAGAGGGCTGCATCCTTTGGTATGCTCACTGAAATCATGCTTACCTAGAATTAGAAATTATTCTTATCTATTAAGACAATCCCTCTTCTAGGCATTTCTTGTTGAACCTATTTTCCAAGTAATAAAATCAGATTTCTTAAGCAGGGGAGGGGGACCTCTCCTGCTTCTCTAATTGGTCCAAATTAATATCAACTGGTGTCCTAAAGACACCAGTGACCACCCAATGTCCAAATCCAATGGAAACATGCAGGCTTAACTCACAAAAGCTCTCCATGGTTTTCTCCCTCTCCTGACATTTTCCCTCTCTTAGCCTCTATAACATCACTCTCCTGGCCCTTGCCTGGTCTTTTTCTCCTTCTCTTTAGCAGGTCCCCCTCATCAACGTGCGTGGTAAAGCTTGGTACTCCCAGAGTTCCATCCTTGCTGGGTTTTCCCCACATCCCCTGCCCACACTTATACCACAGCTCCCACTGCCACTTAGGAGCTGACGCCTGGCTTCACTGCTGGCATCTCAAAACTGCTCCTTTCCTCTAAGCTTCACACTGTCTGTGGCAAAACCTCAAACTCGGCATCATCAAATCCAAATCCATTCTACTTCACCAAAAATTCTATTCCCCATCCTGTAGTCCTTATCTGGCTTCATGGAGTCCCACAGTCAACAAGCCCAAACCTTGAATCACCTGAGACTCCTTCCCTTCTTCTCAGGATACATCCAGTGAAGCTGTAATTTGTATGAATTGTACTTTCTAAATTGCTCTCAGATCCTCCCGTCTAACCCCCATGCTCATGAGACTCCACCTTCATCACCGTATCTCTCCCCATCCCCCAAGAAACTGTTCAGTTTGGGTTCCACCAGAAGCAGACTCTGAGCTAAGAATTTAAGTGCAACTAGTTGTTAAAGAAGAGACCCCAGGAAGCAAATGTAGGGGGCATGGAAGAATGGCAGGGGTGGGAAGGAAGTCAATACTGGCTTGTAAATGGTCAGATGACTGCTGTGAGCAGTGGGGTTCCATCACAGCGGGGGCCTCCGGGAGACCCTAGGACACCCTGCAGGTTTGCCCCACGCAGGAGCCAGGAAGCTGAGACATTTACCCATCACTGTCTCAGGGCTGCTGTCAAGGGGGTTAACTCTCCCACACTAGGTCTGCCTCCTTGGAGTCTTGCAAACTTCCAGTCGCTGAAGCTTGTAGCTGCTGGCTTGTGTGGGAACAGTGGCTGCCCAGGGAATATGAGAAATCCTTCTGAGGCTCCCAGAGGCTTTAGATAGTATCCAAGTGCCTCTGCACAGCCTACCAGACATTCCATGATCGTTTCCTGCTTTACTCTTTCATCATTTCCCAGGCTTCCTGTACTAACACTCATGTGCTCTAGCCTTACCTACCTATCAGTGGTTCCCGAAACCACAAGGCCATTGCCACGGCTGTGTTTGGACTTGGTAGTCGTTTTCCCAGAATGACCACCTCTACCTCCCAACCCTCTTCCCCTCTATCTGAAATACCCCCGCTTTTTGACAAGATACAGCTTGCAGCCCTCCCCATCTCAAGTTCTCAAGCCTTCCCTCAATCCTTGCCCCTAAGTTGAGCACTTGCACCCGTGCCACTGCCCTGCCTTGTCAAACTGTCTCTCTCATCAAACTGCATGGTAGTTACTGGTCCCCATGGTGAGGCCAGCTGGCCAGAGTGTGAACTCCTAACATATGAGGACTATACTTGATTTATCTCTGCTTCTCCAGCACCACGCCCAATGCAAGGAAGAGGAACAACTGGAAAAACACTAAATAATTCCTGAAAGGTCTAGATACCATACAGAATAAATAATGTAAGTCTCCAATTAATATGGCAAACAAAATAGAGCAAAAGGAAAACCTAGGGGGAAAAAGAGCAATTCTCCCTTTAGTGCATGCTTTCCTTTAAAAATAAAATTGCTCATTAGGGATATTTTTCCTTATATATGGGCTATGAATCAATTCGATTTACTCTGCCTCAGCTTCTTTAGCTAAATGCCTCTTTCTTGACACTGATTTTCTTAAGGGGAACCCAGTGCTTAAGAGACCCTGACAGGGAGCCCCGGAGAAAAAATCTTCTACATATTCACTCATGGGTATTTTATGACCACATTTCAAACTCTCACACTCAGGCTCTTTCATGAGCCTGACAGTGAATAGACTTCACGCTGAGCCCATTTATACCCCTAGAAGGAAGAAACAAGGGATCCAATTACTCTCCTAAGACCCGCTTTACAGGCCCCTCAAGGTCACCTTCATCTGTGCCCCAGCTGAGCTGTCCTCGCAGGGGACTTCTGCCAGCTTCAATGCTGATGGGTGGAAAGCCAATGCAGCGTGGGGTAGGGGTCGTCCTGCCCCTCACCTTCCACTGGATTCATCATAAGCAATTTATTGTATGCAAATGTACCCAAACCTGAATAAGGATTAAATTCAGATTCTGGGGTAGGGTTTGTGTTGGCCTTGTTGTGTTTTTTTGTTTGTTTGTTTCTTTCTTTCTTTCTTTTTTTGAGACAGTAGCAGATAACAAGGAGGAAGAGGTGATAAACTATTTCTAAAGGCCATTTCGTTCAGCCCAAATTGACTCTGCTTACACTGATGTGAAAACGAAACAAGTTGCAGATATCTTTGATCTGGATCCTGTGGCAGAGTTTGTGCCGGGCAACTGTTGTTCGAGATTTTGTGATTCATTGATCAATGTCCCCATGTCTGGTGGAAACTAAATTGCCTTCGATCCACCTGGACACGATTTCAGCTTTTTACTCCCCTGCCCTTCCCTATCCTTAGAGTTACACAACAGGAAGGAAAACAACCACAGTGGATCTTCACTGTTGAAGGTTTTAACATTGGGTGTTGCCTCCCATCCCCTGTGTTTGGGGTTTTACCCTAACCGATGCTGGGATCCTTTAACCTGAGGTGATAGAAATCTACAAATATAGCAACAGTGCAATCTGTTGCAGCAGAAAGCAAAGAAGGAATCTTGGAACACCCTGCTCAGAAGTCAGGTTTGCTGTTTCCGTTTTATTTCATATTTTCAGACTCAATGCAGGCAGCCAAGGAGTTGCTATTCAAAATGTTTTGCTGGCCTCACAAGAACCAATGTAAATAGACTTTCTACCCAATGACGCCAGTGCTGAAGGCAGTGTCTATGTGTTTTTATACTTTATGAGATTTCTGTGTATATCGCTTCCAAGACCTTGTGTTGGTGAGCAGAGTTTTGCTTTGGTGTAAACTGATACCGATCTTTGCAGGCTACCGTTTCTCCTAGTTCCTCTCCACCAACTACAAACCTAAGAACAGAGTGAAAAGATAACACTGTACTGAACTCCCCTTTTCATTCCTACACTCCTTGATACTCTTCCCCTGGGGTCTATGTCTCAGAGTGGTTTTATGGGCAAAACCTTGCCCTTAAAGGTTTGGGCTATCCAATCAAGCAATCCCCAATGGATAACAACAACTAGCAATTAACTCAACAGATATTTGTTAAGTACCTCTGAGGGGCAAGTTATCACTTTTCTAAGCATTCACTTCCTTTTTTTTTTTAATCTCAACATTCCTTTGAAGAAAGAAAGGACAGGATTTGAATCCACATTTTACCATCCAAGAAACTGCAATATAGAGGTTTTGTACTTTATCCACAAACAAGGAGCAAGTCAGTGAAAGGGCTGGAATAAAACACAAGTCTAATAACAAAGTCCAGTGTCCTTTCCCTCATCCTTCCCTAAGCTTATACCAAATTCCACTTTATAACAAATGGCGGTGGAGGGACAGTCTCTTCCCAGAGCTTCTCCACCTGGGGTCTATATGCCTGTGGATGAACAAAAGTAGAAGGGCCTGGGACTCCTGAAACTGTACTCAAAAGGTTAATTAAGGGTTTCCCTGGTGGCGCAGTGGTTGAGAGTCCGCCTGCCAATGCAGCGGACACGGGTTCGTGCTCCGGTCTGGGAAGATCCCACATGCCGCGGAGCGGCTGGGCCCGTGAGCCATGGCTGCTGAGCCTGCGCGTCCAGAGCCTGTGCTCCGCAACGGGAGAGGCCACAGCAGTGAGAGGCCCGCGTACCGCAAAAAAAAAAAAAAAAAAAAAAAAGTTAATTAATATATGTGCATTTTTCTGAGAAAAGAGTCAATAATTCCAGAACGGTTAAGAATGATTTTAATCATATGCTATATATTATATATACTTGAAACAGCAAACCAATCACATATGAGAACTGACATTTCTCCTTCCCATCTCCTAAAAAGTACCTTGTCGCAATTATCCACATACAAGCAGCTACCCCAAAAGTTAGTAGCTTAAAAGAACAGTAGTCGTTTCATTCTCTCACAAATCCACAATTGGGCAGGGCTCAGCAGGCGCAGCCCTTCTGCTCCGTGTAACGTCAGCCAGAGTGACTCGACGGGGACTGGGGGATCTGCTCCAAGGCGGCTCTCCACGTGGCTGGCTGCTGCTTCCTCTCCACGTGGGCCTGCGTGGGGGAGGCTTAGGGTCCACACAGCACGGCAACTGTCTCAATAAACCGAAAGTGAAAACTACCATCTCTTAAGGCCTGCACTCAGAATCAGACACAGTGTTGCTCTGCTCCGTTCTATTGGTCCAGCCGTCACAAAAGGATGCAAGGAGAAGAGGCGTAGACCTCACTTCTTGCTGGGAAGAGCACCAAAGAATTCTGAGGCCATGATTTGAAACTGCCACATACCTCTGGGGTCACCTTTTCTCCTCCTGTGTTTTGCTCCATCACTATTCTCTCTCTTTTACAGACCTTTGCTGTGTGAGAAACCAAGCTCTGACATTTCTTTCTGGGGTGAGTCTGTAGCTAACTCAGCCTACTACTGCCAGCTGGCCTGCTCCTCTCGGGTCACACTGGGCTCCTTCTGAGCTGTAGGTGTTCAGACTTCCTCCCTTCACTGCAAGGGTCACTTGAGGTACTCTGCATAGCCTGCCCCTTTACAGAAATACTACACAATGGCTTTAGGGGGATAGTGGCTGTGGGTTCTGTCTGAAGACGGAGGGATAAAAGGTCCTCTGAGAGTCTTATATTAGATACAAGTGATGTCACAGGAGAAAAAGAGATTGACCTTTCCCAGCATCACTCTGTGAACTGCTGGTTGGGTTGAAAGCATTCCCAATTCTGCCTGTTTCCAGGCACTAACCAACCATACTGCTCTTTGAAAAGCAAGAGTTTTCAAATTTTCAAGAAAATGCCAACCGGTATTTACATTATTTGCATCACTTTCCCCCGTTCTCTTCATTAATTCAAATGACTGATCCATAATATTGGTTATTGGCACTGAAAAATTCTCTAATATCTGCCTCGGGCTGCCTCAGGCAGGCCTTTGGAAACGGTCTGTTTTTGCTCTGCAGCAGAGGTGATGAAACAGGGCCACCTGCTGAGAAGAAAATGTCCCAACTCCAGGCCTGAGGAGGCTATAAGCCACTATTCAGATCAATCAGGCACCCCAGAAGTTTTAACTACATCCTCACCAACGCACTCTCTCCGATCCATCAGCACGTCAGGACCCCTCTTGTCCTTAGAGCCTTTGCATCCTCTTTGCTCTGGACTCTCTTGCCCCAGAAAGCCACGTGGCTTGTCTCCTTTCCTGACGTAAGTCTTCAGGCCTTCATTTGCATATCACTTCCTCCATGAACCTGCCCTTGGAAGCCCCATCTAAAATTTACAAACCACTGTACACACACCACTTCCCCTCACCCTCTCTCCTTATCCTGTTCTTATCACTAGTTAGTATATGATGTGTTTTACTCAGTTATTGCCTGTCTCCCCTTCTGCAATGATAGCTTCGTGAAGGCAGGATTTTTTTTAGGTCCTGTTTATTGCTAGTCCTGGAATAGTACCTGGCGTCAAGTAAGTGTGCGAGACACATTTATTAATAAATAACTGAAGGGACCGGCGATCCAACCTGTAGCTGTCCTCACAAGGTGGTAACACAGGGTTCCTAGTTGCACTGCCTGCTTTGAAGGTAGAGAGCTACAGATCAGCATCTAACAGCCACCCCACCTGTGTTAGTTTCCTACTCCTGCTGTTAACAGATCACCACACACTTAGCGGCACAAAGCTACAAAAGTTTATTATCTTACAGTTTTGTAGGTCAGAAATGCAGCGTGGGTCTCAATGGGCTAAAATAAGGCATGGCATGGCTCTGCCCCTTTCGGGAGGTCTTAGGGGAAGATGTGTTTCTGTGCCTTTTCCAACTTCTAGAGGTCAGCCCCATACCCAAGAAGGCATGTGGCCCCTTCCTCCATTTTCAAACCTGGCAATGTTACATGCCTCTAGCTATTCTTCCTTAGTCACGTCTCCCTCTGGCTCTCATTTTCCGCCTCCCTATTTAAGGATTATGTTAACCCCACTGAGATAATCCAAAATAATCTCCCTATTTGAAGGTCATCTGATTAGCAACCTTAAATCCATCTGCAATCTTCATTTCCCTTTGTCCGGCAACCTAACGTATTCATAGATCCTGAGATGAGGATATGGAACTCTTTGATGGCCATTCATTCTTCCCACCACATCATCCTCTAGAATGACCTAAGAAATGATAAGTCCTCTCCCATCACTTTGAGAGCTGTGATGTTCCTTATCCAGATACTGAGTCCTTACATTTGGTCCTTTCATAAATACTTTTTGAGGTATAGTACAAACTTCCCCAGACTTAGAGGCAGAAGACATGCACTGAAGACCCTTTCTGAAACTGACCAACTCAGTCACCATCACTGAGACTTCATTTTCTCAACAGAAAAATGGAAATAGCAAAACCTCCTAACAGGGCTATTATGAAGATTAAATATGGTAATGTTTATAAAAGCTCTATAAACGTCAAACTCCACACAGTGTAAGGAATCATTATTATGACAGAAATCTCTAGCACCAAGGATACCCTGAGTTTGTTCTGACGGTGGTTTTGATTGTTTTGTTCCTTGAAAGAAATGATATGAATTATCACTTGCACACTTTGGACAAATCGGAACTGAAATTAACAGTGCTACTCACAGTCCAAGTCCTGCATTACCTTTACCTGGTTTATGATAACAATACTGTACAGACAAACCAACTGCGAATACAAATTTGGTTTTTCCTATTTGAAGTTTCCTGTATTTTTCTTCAAAAATAACATTGGGGGCTTCCCTGGTGGCACCAGTGGTTGAGAGTCCGCCTGCCGATGCAGGGGACACGGGTTCGTGCCCCGGTCTGGGAAGATTCCACGTGCCGCGGAGCGGCTGGGCCCGTGAGCCATGGCCGCTGAGCCTGTGCTCCGCAACGGGAGAGGCCACAACAGTGAGAGGCCCGCGTACCGCAAAAAAAAATAAAAAAAATAACATTGGGAAGCAGATAATCCTCACCTTTATTTGATCTGGGAAGCAATCACTGTAGCTATTTGTATAATATATTTCCTTTTAGGCTCCTTAGGGGGAAAGAAGTATGTCACATTCATTTGTGTAACTCTGGCGCACAAAGTTCTGCCTGGTAGAGGTACCCTTAAGTTAATGAATATTTCTTAAATTAATAAATAAGTTAATACATTAAGGATTAATTAGTTAGCTAATTAGAGATGCACATTAGGAACTTCTCTCTGCTGCTGTTATACTGTTATAATTCCTTTCCATCTTCACTTTCCAGTTTCTTATTAATCCCATCCCACCTAGAGCTTCCCAACATCAAGGGGAAATGCCTTTGCCTGGCCTCTGGAAAGTCACTAGAATTCCTCCTTTAAAGCAAGTTCTTTTTTTTTTTTTTTTGCGGTACACGGGCCTCTAGCTGTTGTGGCCTCTTCCGTTGCGGAGCACAGGCTCCGGACGTGCAGGCTCAGCGGCCATGGCTCATGGGCCCAGCCGCTCCACGGCATGTGGGATCTTCCCGGACCGGGGCACGAACCCGTGTCCCCTGCATCGGCAGGCAGATTCTCAACCACTGCGCCACCAGGGAAGCCCTAAAGCAAGTTCTTTAAATGGGGAGCACCAGCCTCCCACTTGTGCTTCCAACCACCACTCTCATGATCAACTATTTCTTCCTCAATTTCCCCTAAGGATACTACAGGGAAGATTTTGAACTTCATATTCAAACAAAAGAATTGAAGATCTGCAACATATTTAACTGGGTACTTCTCCTAAGGTAGTTGTAATCATTGCTTTCACGGAGCCAGGTGAGGATTTCATAGAGGCTGATAAATGTTCTCAGGGACAAAGATCTGACTCTGAACCTCCTGGCCTCTGGTGGGCCTTGCCCAAAGGAGGGCTCATATCTCAGGGGTCAGTGGATGACACATCATTAGATGTGTTCCCATAAATCAAGGGCTTATACAAATCCCAGAACCTGCTTTTGTGAGGCTCAAGCTACAACCAGTTTAAAACCTCACACACACTGGAACAACTTCATAAAAAGACTGTGGAAGCTAGGCCCTTGATGATTCCACACTGCCTGATTTGCCAAGAGCGGAGAAAGTCTTTTCCAAGCTGACAGTCTCTGAGCATTGCAGATCTGTCCTCAATACTTAGGGAGATCGGTTCCATTTATTCTCCCCTTCAGCTGTAAGATTTAAAAAAAAAAAAAAAAAAAGACCCTATGAATAGCCCACTGCAATTAGAAAGCACTGCTAATTGAATCAAGAAGTTAAAGGTGTAAGACACGTTTGTATTGAATTTCTCTTGAAATACTCTTAGATTTAGAAGATAAAGGGAAAGAGGACTTGACAATGCGAATTTTTGCTGGCAACAGAAAATTCCAATTCAACAATTAATTCCACAATAATTATTTTGCCAAACACAGCAAATATATCTGGATTCACCCACACCTAATACTGCAGGGGTAGCATTTCAAACTATTTCCACTTCAGTCACTCACTAAACATCAGGATGGCCAGGGCAAGTAATAAACTCTTGCAGTACTGAATGGCTAGTCTATTTTTCTTTACCAATTTACCAGAGATTCTGGTGGCAAAAAAATGTTTCACAGTAAAATACTGGTTTAACTCTATTAGGGAACTAATTCAGATGTTTAAAAAGAGAATTCCTTAAATGTTTCCCTGAGAGGGTTATTATCTACAGATTTGCCTAAATTTTCTAAACTCATGTGTGTCTCCAACTAATATAACCTTTTATTTATTGCAGTTTTAAGAACTAAATTGAATAGTCCACAAAAGGTAAGATGTTTCATCATTTAGATTTTTATTGTCATCTTTATATCAATTCAAATCTGTTGTCCTCTAACTTTTCCTTAGAAACTCAAGTAACCATTAACCACAAATGAAGTAAATACTTCCAGTCACTAGTTACAAAATTACACATTCCTAACTTGTTTGCCTATTCACAAATGTTTAAGTTCTTTCTTTGGGGATGGAGCAGCAAGAAGGACATGACCTTGGCAGAGCCCATGAATCTCCATGAATATCCACCGATCTAGGGGATTCCACAACCTGCTTTGAGGCAAACATTTTGTTGAAAGCAAAACCAAGGAACTCCTGCTGAGAAATATCAACTCTCTCACATCTTTACCTTCAGGGTAGTTCCAAAACCCAGGGTTGTTTAAAGTTATAGTAACGCTCCCCAAATGACCCATGAGAACCCAGACTTTTTAAAAATGGCTCAATCCCAAGACCTTTCCTACTGCTCCATTTCAATGTACTAATGCAGTAGGATTCTCCTAAACCAGATCCTGTTCAAGCAGAGAGGTGATGGTTATGATCACTACCTTAGTTATGAGAAGAGCTGTACCCGCAGAGAGCTGACAGCCTCCATCTGCTGAATAACTTGTTGAAAACCCATCAACCCCAGAGAGACGATTATTCTAAGGTACTTTTAAAATGTAAGGTCTTTTTTAATTTCAGGAAACTTGACTTCTATTCAAGACGGTCTATTCCACATCAATGGTTCATAATTAGATCTATTTATTTTGACAGTCCATAGCTCCTGATAAAAGGCCATCTGCAACATTTTCAAATTAAAGATTTTTCCTACAAAGAACATTACTATTCACAACATGAAATATTGAGGCTTGAAAGGGAAGTGTAATCAAAGACCACAACATAAAATTCCATTATCACAGTGTCTGGTTTTGCCTCTGCTTTCTCAATTTAAAGAGGAAGAACAAGAAGCAAATGTAATAAATAGTGAGGTGTAAAGGATAGGGGAATGGAATTGCTGAGTTAGACTGCAAGCATCTCAAGAGCAAAGAGTGTGCCTTTTCTTTCTTTTTCTTCATGTCTACAAAATATAGTCCATGATCCACACTGTGTCCTGTTAATATAAGTTATCAAGATTAAGAAGGAAAAAGAGCAAATAAATGAAACTCCTTTTCAGAACCCTCCCACCTTCTGCCTCAGCATCCCTCTAACCTACTTGGGTACCTCTTTCACAGGTTGTTTGAACCCCCTTCCCAATATCATGCTCCCCAGGCTTGCTCATCACCACCTCCAGGACCACCGTCTAGAGTTGTACAGGTAGTTTACTGCACAGAGCTCCCCAGCTGAAGGGGGCAAGTGAAAGGTGAAACCTAGTCCACAGTTACCAAGAGAATCAGCTACTAGTGTCCACCTGGGAAGGCGTCCTATTTGTGGGCTGCGTTGCCAATGATGGAGGTATCTCACCATCGCTGAGGAAGCCACTCAACATACTGGCTAAATCAAGTCAGGGAAAGTGGTCAGAGTTGCAAGGACAGTAGTAAAAGTGGCTGCCACATGTATGGACCTGATACTATCTGGACACAGCAACCTATTTCCACCGTGGCCTAATCAGTCCATTTCCATTCAGGTGGTGACTTTGGTTGCCACTTCCTGAGTGGCTGGTATTTTTGCCCTTTAGAGCAGGAGGAGTCCAGCTCAGAGAATTAACCCTTGTCTGAGTTCTCAACAGAATTATTATACCATAGATTAAGCTTCTGAAGGGCACCCTGAAAGCCTTCTCCACATTCAGAAACCCCCTCTACAATGCCCCTCGGGTTAAGTCAACCAAGCTGACCTTGAGGGGCTTCCCTGGTGGCGCAGTGGTTGAGAGTCTGCCTGCCAATACAGGGGACACACGTTCGAGCCCTGGTCCAGGAAGATCCCACATGCCGCAGAGCAACTAGGCCCGTGAGCCACAACTACTGAGCCTGCACGTCTGGAGCCTGTGGTCCACAACAAGAGAGGCCATGACAGTGAGAGGCCCGTGCACTGCGATGAAGAGTGGCCCCCACTCGTCGCAACTAGAGAAAGCCCTCGCACGGAAACGAAGACCCAACACAGCCAAAAATTAATAAATAAATAAATTAAATTTTTTTTTAAAAAAAGCTTCCTGTGAACACTTCCCACAAGGGGGCGTTTCTCCAAAAGCAACCCCTTTTCACTTTGAGAGAACCAGCTATTCTCCTCTATTCTGTTATATCAGAAATTAGAAAATTTAGCTACCATTTACTGAATGCATATTATGAGCTTTCCATGTATGAATTTATTTAATCCCCACACCAACCCTGTGAGGGAGGAATTGTCCCTGCCTTTCTACAGGTGAATGAAGGAACTCGCCCAAGGCCACACTGCTGAACAAGGATTTGCACTCAGGCCTGGCCCCAGCACCCTGTCTGTAATCACTATGCTCTGCTTCTGAGTGTCTAGCCATCTATCTAGCTGCAAATTACAATAAGGTGTATATTTAAAATGGAAATTTTAGGTCCCTGAAATTCCATGATTTGACTGTTTACACTAATGAGGGAGCAAAAGGCTACGTTTAAACGATATTTAAACCTCATTTAAATAACTACTTTTCATTTCCTTCCACCTGATCCATCCTAGGCCTATTTCACAGCTGTACACTCAGAAAGTAGGCTCACACCTCCATTTCTAGGGGTGGGGCTGTGAGATCTCAAGGGATGAGGGTGGGGAGTCAGTGTGACATTCCATCTGGGTATTGCTTACAGAAACTTCCAGAAAGCTATAAAGTAAAATAATTTTAAATGTCATCTCTTTATCTTTTCTTCTCCTACTTGAAATACAGAATTGTAGTAAATGCTTTAAAAGAAAAAAAAAAGATGTCAGCAAGAAGGAAAATGAAAGGCTCAAAGGAATGCCCTTGATAAAATGAGATGATGATGTGTAACCAAATTGTAGCCTCCCAGCATCTGAGCTCTTGCCTGTATTTGATGAATCTCCTACCACATAGGTCTTTGTGGGAAACAAAGCCACTTCCATTATGGCAGTCAAAGTAGCCAGATTCTTGCTTTTCCAGCCCCTCGGGTAACTATGGCAGAGATCATGAGCTAGCCATGAACAACGAGACACCCCGGGGCATCAAATCATGGGCTCAGTGACTCAGCGAACAGGGAGCCTTCATTCTGGTAACTGAGGGGGCAGCAGTCAGCTGTCAGGCCAGCGGCATCGGCAGCTCCGAGCAACGGCATCCATTGCCAGCACCAGCAGTGGCCATGCAAGCCACCATGTCATGTTCAGCAGGGGCAGCAGCGATGGCTCACCAGGCTGGTTCTGTGGTGTAACTTTGACTGTGGACTTCGGCTTCTTGATGCCTACCCATATTCTAAGTCTGGTGCCCGACACTTCACAGTGATTCTACCAGATGCCTGATATCTTTTAGGAAATTCCTTTTATCCTTAAGCCAGCCAGAGTCAGTTTCAATGGCTTGCCTTGAAGATTCCTAAGGGATACGTTATGTACAAGGACAGATTTGTGCTAAATCAGAACAATGGCATCAAGCCACATTAGAAGCGGCCACTAAATCCATCTCAGCAGGTGAGCCTTATCCTACCTTTGGACCTGGAAAATCACAAGGATGGCCAGCCTCGAATTTCTTTTTTTTTTTATTACATCATGCAGTGACCACCTCCTCAGAATCTCACTCACTACACAAGAATGAAGAATGGGAAAGCAGAAATAGATGAGAATATGCTTCGAACGTCTTTTATTAGTTTCCCACTATACTTAAATGTAAATTCTTATCAAACCCCAAGTGTATTTAACAACACAGAAATTCCTTGTTGTAACATCTTTCTGTAAAATATACTAATTTATGGAACTAAACGTGAGAGTTACGTGGTATTGGGGGTAGAGAAGTGAAGACTTGCTTAATGCACAAATGTCTTCATTTCATTGCTCATCATGGCAACATCACAACACAGTACTTGGGACAAAGGCCTCCTAAGCTATTTTAAAATAGAACCAGTCTTCGTAAACAGGAAAACTACTATGGGGTACACAGGGCTTTAGTACACAAAAGCCATATTTTAAATAGAGGAAAATCGTTTAACAAACCATCATATGTAGTACTGTCAAGAAAAGCAAGGACATGAAAGAACACAAATTTCAAAAGAGTGGTTCAGAGGAAGAGAATGCAAAAGGGTAAGGGCTTATATTCCATAAGTGAGCAGTGGATTCAGAGAGGGTTATTTCATTATTATGCTTTAAACTACATGACACAAACTCTTGAATATATAATATAGTTTCTAATGAAAAATCTAAAGACACAAAGGACAAATAAGGACAAAACTAAAAAAGACCATGCTTCCAGAACATCTTCCTTCAGCCTACTTAATTGCTGAAGCCCAGACTGTTGATAATGCAGCCCCTGGAGCAAGCACACATTCCTTCCCGTATCTTAAGATGAACGACAGAGCCTACATCTTCTCTCATGGCAATACAACTAGGCAGATAGAGACCCTGTGCTGATACTCAGTTGCAGGTGGAGGTACCGCTCAGCATTGATCAAGGGCTCTCCATAGCATCTCCCTCCCCAGCCCTCGTTCCAGGGATCCATATGTTAAACGTGAGCACTGGCTATTTCTTTGTCTTAACAGGCAATTCCCAGGAAATCCCAGCCCTGCAGAGACCCCTCCAGGTTGCCCAGCCTCCATGAATGTGCCGCTTGTTACAGAACATGGAAAAGGTTCCCAGACCATGTTCACAAGTGTCTGCCTCCATCAGCAGATACATCTATCTCGATAAACTGACACACTCTGCCCTCCTCCCAGTCACATCTTAATAAGAAACCCAGAGAACTGCCAGCTTTTTTGTTAACCTTTCAAAACACTAGAAATGAATCTCAATAAAACCTAAACATGAGTTCCCAGAGTAGAGGGGAAAGCACAAAACTCTAATTCCTGATCAATCAAGTGTAAAAGAAAAAAAGAGATCCAGCAAAAAAACTTACCTTGGAACCCTGACAGCTGGAAAACACAACTACATAATGATTGCAAATGCTTAGTGGATACTGATGGGACCACTGGCGGTGACTGTTTCTTTGCACCAGCAATGCCTGGAAATAGCAATAATGTGAGAACAATAATTCCATCCAGGATGCCCGTAGGCAAAGAACACTGAACTGTAACAGCAAGTAATATCTGCAGAACATCCTGGAGGTTGTGTGCCATACTTGGAAGAAAAGTATGCATTTGACCATCCAGAGATCTTATGGTCAAATATCAGCCCTACAGCCTTCCTCTGAGTCTCAGTTTCTTGCTAGTGTCATAAAGACAATAATCTCTACCACATGGAGCTACAATGTGGTTTACACGAGACCACGTATTGAAATGTCCACCGTGGGGCCTGGCACGTGCGAGGTACTCAATAACCACTGGCTCCACTCCTGTTCCCTGGAACACCTACAGCCACAAAGGGCTGCTTCATTCCTGATTGCTCCAGGCCAAGCCAGCCTCTCCAGGCCTAGAGCTTCCTGGCAGTCCACGGTTGCACCCCCAAATTGACAGTCACACCTTGGAATGGCCTGCAGCAATTCTCCATAAAACACACAAGCTCTCACTGCATAAGGGTACCCAGGGGTGAAGATCACAGTTAGAACAGTAAACTGGCTTCACTCCAGTCCCACAGGGTTGGGGATCTTTTGCTGATGCTTCACATCTAGTAAAATCTCTATGTGATATTTATAAATCAAACTGAACTCAGACACAGTTATAAAGCAGTCTTAAAACTGTCATGGTTCATTCCTCTTCACCTTCATGGTATGTCCCCTGTAACCTCATAATCAGGCACTGCATGACCATATTTGATAAACGCACACTGTTCCCTGTCCTTGCAGAGCTATAATCCCTATAGTGTTACCCGCGAAGGCCCACCAACCCAGACTCTGCCCCATGCCCACGAAAACTTACCAGCTTATTGTCCTGCTTATAGAATTACAAATCAAACCAGTTACAGGAGACCTACTCTAATCCTCCATTTAATTAATAAGAAACCATGGTCCTGAAGCCTACCAGATGCTAGGTAACATCGGAGCCAGGTCTGGAGGCCAGACCCGCTGGCTCCCAGGCCAGAGCTTCTTAGATGGGAGGCTTGGCAGCTGGACCAGAACCAAGGCACACAATAGCTTAGTGTATTCCTGCTCTGAAGTAATAGTTGCTTTTAACAGGGACATTTAGTTAAATGGGATGAGTGATGCTTAAATTTCAAAACAGCTGCCAGCGCCGGTGGGTAGATAATTTGGGGTTGAAAAAGAGCTTTGTGGCCTCCCTCAAATCATTCCACTTCGGTGACCACCTATAGCTCCAGGAAATGTTCTGCAGATGAAGGAAAATGTGGCCTCCATTTCCCACCCATCTATCTATTCAACGAACAGTTGCTGAATGTCTGATACATACATGGTATATTGCTATAGGGACTGCATGTACAAACACATACGTTATGCACACGGTATCCTGCTATAGGGATTGAAAAGATGACTCCTCCAGCCCGCTTTACTCACACTCTGTGTGCCAAGTATTGCACTAAGCACTTTATTTGCCTTCTCTGACTCAATCCTCACAATAATCATATGAAATAGATGTTTGTATCCCCCATGTTACCGATGGGGAAACCAAAGCATAGAAGTTAAGTGCCAAAGTCCCAAGGTTAGTAAGTATCAGGCTGGAACTCGAACCCAGCCTGCTCAACTCCAGAGCCTATGCCTTTGTCCCCTTCCTAGTGCCCTCTCTCCACAGGTGCATGGCTGACCTTGGTTGGGGGAGTATCAGGAAACTCATATAAGAAAAAGCATGTGAAGCAGTGAACACAGCACTTGGCAGACAGTAAATGCTTTATCTTTTCAAAGTTGGATGAGACAAACCATTTTATAAAACTTTTGTTTAGTTTGGAACTCAGTGACACTTCGGTTTGCAATGCCAATATTAATATACAAATGGCAGTGACGGGATCATTCTGTTAAAGTTGTCTGCAATTTTCCATGAATGTAAAAAAAAAATTAAAAAAAAAAAAACCTAGAGATTTTCTGGTTCCTACAGTCTGACCAGCTATATTTTGTGTGCCAACACCCCCAGTCATTCAATGCTCTTCTGTCTCTATATTTATTTAGGTGGAGACAGAGCCACCTCATTCCTCATTTAAAGAGTCCACAGGGAGTGGGTGGTGCTCAGTAAAGCTGCGCTGACTCTCTGAGAGCTGTGAGAATGGAGTGTTGAGTAACCATTCTTTTGCTCAGAACAATGGGTTTGTTAACTTGAGCATAATTAAAATGAGAGGACTTCCCCAGGGGTTTCATCACCTCTGCCCAAGTGACAACCAAAACTCTCTGACTCTGATGCCAGGTCACTGAATGCAGTTTCAGAGGCACAGAGCTTCTAGAGCAACACTGTCCAACAGAAACTTCTGCGATGATGGAAATGTTCTTTCTGTGTGCACTCAGCCAAGTACACAGCCACTAGCCACACGTGGCTGCTAATCACCTGGAATGGGGCTGTGTGGCTGCGGAACTGGAGTTTTCATTTTACTTCATTTTAATTAATGTGCATAGCCACATGTAGCTGATGGCTACTATAGGAGATAGCACAGTTCTACAGGAACTGATGGCAGGAAAGCTGGTTCATGGAGGACGGAGCGAGGGCTCAGTAACTTGATGTTTTAGTTTCTTGACAGATTCTTAACCCCCCAGAAGCATGACCACCAAGAGGGTCTGGGCCATGTTGGGAGGAAACCAGTTTGTCTGTGATGTCCTTCCTCTCTCTAATTCTGGGATTTCTTCAGGTAGGACCTGGACCACCATCAGGAACCAGAGAACAAGAGAAAGCAAAGGGACTTTGGAACCTCTAAGCCATCTTTTTACAGAGGAGGAAGCTGGAAGTCAAAGAGGAAGCCCTCTTCCCTAGGTCATATGATGGCAGAACAATAGAAGCCTCCTGATACACAGTCCATGCTCTTTCAACTAACTTAGCTGACATCTCAGCTCTTATCCCTAATAAATTGTGGGCAGGTAAGTTTTCGGGGGTTGCAGGGGAACAATGAAAATGCATAAAAGATGCCAAGAGTAGGATGTAGGGACTGGTATCCCCAGCAGAAGTGCCCATCCCATCAAAACTGGGCAACTGCCACTTGCAGCCAATTGTTGCCATGTAAGAATATGTCACCCAATTGTCCAATTTTCCCAAGAGAAGCAAGGAGCAGAGTTTGCAACCTCTGGCTTAACCTGTCTTCTCCCCACCCTCATCTCTAAAACATCCTCACTAGTTAGTGATTTTTTTTTTTTTTTTACTTATTTTATTTTTTTGGCTGCGTTGGGTCTTGGTTGCTACGCCTGGGCTTTCTCTAGTTGTGGCGAGCGGGGGCTACTCTTCGTTGCGGTGCATGGGCTTCTCATTACAGCGGCTTCTCTTGTTGTGGAGCACGGGCTCTAGGCACGCGGGCTTCAGCAGTTGTGGAGCATGGGCTCTAGAGCACAGGCTCAGTAGTTGTGGTGCACGGGCTTAGTTGCTCCACGGCATGTGGGATCTTCCCGGCCCAGGGCTTGAACCCGTGTCCCCTGCATTGGCAGGTGGATTCTTAACCACTGCGCCACCAGGGAGGTCCAGTTAGTGATTATTATTCCCAACTTACAGGTCACAGATTATTGAGGTTAAGCATCTTGCTCAAGAAACAAGTAGTAGAAAATGAGTTCAACGGCAAATTGGGCTCCAAAGTCTACGCACTTCCCACCACATCTCACTCTCCTCTCACAACACCAGCTCCACCCACTGAGGTTCCTTATTCTAACAGACGGGCTCGAAGTGGCTCTCCATGCAGTAGATCATCTTGCACTTTTTACTTTCTTTCCTAAAGTATAATTTCATTGTTAACAAATGATGAAAATTCCATTACCATAGCGAAAAATTCCATTACCATAGAGAAAAATAATAAATCTATTCCTTGCTGAATCAAAATGACAACAAAATAAAATTTAATATCTGTGCCAAAATAACAGGTCAGCATCCCCCATCGAAATTTACCCCATTCCTGCCACCCATCGACAGTGGGTCAGAAGTGTCTATGTATCTTCCTTTTAAAATTACCGTGTCTAAACATTTCATGCACAGGACTCTCATACGGAAAATTAATTTTTAAACTAAAAGGAAAAAGAAGAGGGGCTGGAGACGAAGAAGGTGCTATCCCACACGCCTTCAATTGTTTTCTCTCTCTAAAGCCAAAACTCTGGATGTGCTATTTATATCAGGCATAACTCTTCTCTCTTTGAGATGGCACACCTACGGTGATTGATGGGTAAAGTCTAGCGTTTCTAATACTGTCTACCCTGATGGCAAATTGATATATAGTCCCCAGCAAGTTCCATTTGAGCTCATGAATTTCCTGTAAATGTGCCCCAGCACGGCTGCCACATTCCTAAATTCTGGGCAAAATGTATGACGGTGCTTCACTATTCGATTATTGTGTAGGAGCTTAGTGTAAACCTCCCAAAATAGTGATAACGTGATGGCAGTTCTTTACTTCATTGCTGGCTGCTTGGAACTCTCGGCTTTATATCAGCAGACTGTTTGATGAAGATTAATTTCATTTTCTCTCTATCCACTGTGTTAATAAAAATAAGCATTGTTGAGAAAACAGGACCAAGTGGCACAGTTAGCTAATACCCATTCCTTCTATCTCTTGTAAATTATGTTGAAATGAATGGCAGTAAAAGTGAGTTCAGAGATTTCAATCTGCTTCCCGGTGGCTGGTTAAAAAAGTACTCTAAACTTAGTCTGCTTAGCCCTTCTCACTCTAAGAACCCAGATCCGTGGGCTAAATGAGATGCCAACTGGAACTGGACATAGGGGGATAAGGAATGAAAAAGGCCAGGGGCAGAGATGTGATGGAAAGAGAGGAGGCCAAGCAGTGTGGGTTGGAGTGGAGAAGGAGAGGAAGCATTTGGGAAGGTTCTGACAAGCAGCTGCTTGGTGGGCAAGGGGCTCACATAACACATACGAGTACCTCTACCTGTTTTATCACATCCACCAAAGATCTCAAGCGACTGTCATCCAGCTCTCAGCCCTCGAGCGCATTAGAGTTGAGGAAGGAAACTTTTCTCCCAGAAGATCCTGAAAGAGCTCTAACTTAGCCCAAGAAGCCATTAAAGGTCAGAGCACGTGCACAGTAAATGTAACCTGTATCCAGAGCACTTTCATAGGCCTGTCTCCTGATCCCAAGTACAAAATCCTGACCCGCCCCTCCATTTCGATCTTTTATTCTTGTAGTAACTTAAAATGTAGTTCCAAAATTCTTAGATACTCCTCCCATCAAGAAGTGAGCTGGGGCTTCCCTGGTGGCGCAGTGGTTGAGAGTCTGCCTGCCGATGCAGGGGACACGGGTTCCTGCCCCGGTCCGGGAAGATCCCACATGCCGCGGAGCGGCTGGGCCCATGAGCCATGGCCGCTGAGCCTGCGCGTCTGGAGCCTGTGCTCCGCAACGGGAGAGGCCACAACAGTGAGAGGACTGCGTACCGCAAAAAAAAAAAAAAAGTGAGCTGTATGCCCCTTTCCCTTGAATCTGGGTGGGCTTTGTGACTGCGTGACCCAGAGAGGACAGGAAAGTGAGGCGGCGTGGTCTCCGCTGTTGGTCATGACAGGCAATGTGCTTCTGCCTCCGTCGTGGGAACACGTGTGAATGAGGCCCTGGACTCCAGGGACAGCGTCTGACAACCCCGCCACCACCAGGCTGTGAGAAAGCCAAGCCACACAGAGAGGTCCCAGGGGGCCATTCTGGTCACCAGGCATACAAGCGAAAGGTCTCCCAGGCCCAGCGCTGAGTCTTCCCGGCCCTTCAAGTCTTCACGGCCTGAGCAGAGCCAACCCAGCCCTGCTGTGCCCTGACTTCTGGCCCTTAGCCTCCTGATGAGTGTAAGAAAATGGTTGTTTTCAGCAGCTCAGTTTTGAGGTAATTTGTTACACAGGAGTCATCTCTGGAACAATCCTTCTGCTCCATTCCCAGATCTTTCTCTGTGGGGGCTTACATCTTTAAATCCTTAAATGAGTCATTTCTATTTGTTTGTACCCAAAAGCTCTTTGTTCAAGTGAAAATTTCTGCCTAAGAAATTGGTGGCTAACATGGGACTCCCCTGGTGGCGCAGTGGATAAGACTCCACGCTCCCAATGCAGGGGGCCCGGGTTCGATCCCTGGTCAGGGAACTGGATTCCACATGCATGTCATAACTAAGAGTTTGCATGCCACAGCTAAGGAGCCCACGTGCCACAACTAAGGAGCTGGTGAGCCACAACTAAGGAAGGAACCCGTGAGCCGCAACTAAGGAGCCCGCCTTCCACAACTGAGACCTGGTGCAATCAAATAAATAAATAAACACTTTAAAAACACAAAAAAAGAAATCAATGGCTGACAGAAGCTCTAGGGCTCCTTAGCTCACAATTTGACAATCACTCTTCAGCCAGAAAATAGACACATGGCTTTCCTTCAATCAATCAAATAATTTCTGGAATACTGCCTTCTCTTGAAAGCCTTCCCAGCTTAATCACACAGAAGTTGATGGCCTGTAATTTCCTCCCTCACCCATCTCCCAGCACCACTACACATAACCACCGGCATGCATGTATTGAACAACTAAACATCATCAAAGATATAAAAGAAATATGTCATGATATCCCCCTTCAAAGGACTTCTAATCTTGTTTGGAAGGCAGTGCTAGCCACCCTGCCCCCACCATCAGCCTTATAAAACAAAATAATAAAGATAGAGGGACCCACTGTCACAATCACATTATACATAATAAGAATATAGAAAATCCTATTTCTGTGCTTACAAGGCACGCTTCTTCCATGCACATCCGTGTCACCAGTGTTAACAATACGAATGATTCCTTTTGTCCGGAACACGTTACTATTCAATCACCTATTCGCACATTCAATAACCATTTACTGCTCTCTCTGTATGTGCCAGGACTTCTGCTAAGCTCTGGGTATAACCCAAGGAGTAAGACAGACACAGTCCATGTCTTTTCGAAGCTTACATTCTAGTGAGGAAGACAGATAACAAATGTGTAAACATTTTAAAAGTAGGACTTACACAGGAAAAGAAATAAGGAGGACGATGCAATGGACACTAAGTAGAAGCAGGATGGCCACTTGGCTGAGGGTGGCCACAGAAGACCCAGGAAAATAAGCGAACGGGTGGCCTTTGAGGTAGAGCCTAAAGGTAAGAAGACGCCGGGAAAATCTACTGAAACGGGGTTTTGGGTGAGGGAACAGCACTTACAAAAGCCCCAAGGCAAAAAAAAACGCGGCATGTTCCAAGAAGAGAAAGGCCTATGCGTCCAGAGAGATGGAGGAGAAAGGAGAAGGAGTTAAGAGCCGTGAGAGGGGGAGCCTGTATGTGTCATGATGCCAAGCATGTGGTCTCTGAAACTATAAGCCATCCAAGGGTAAAAGCAATCTAAATAGCAACTACACTGTGCTAATAGTTACGTAACCATCATTGTCATCAGAGTAAAGTTTATATTGATTACGTGCTTACTCTGGATTGATATTTTGGAAAATACTGCTGTGCTCTTTCCTCGCCTTTCAAGTAAAAAATGTCCTTAGGACAGAAAGGAGAATCTGGCACTCCAAATAGGCCTTATGCAAGGCTTACTAATATATTGTCTTGAGAAAGAATTTTTAAACGCCTGTATCACCTTTCACTTATCAGAAGGACTTGAAGAATTCTCCCACAGTGAAGTAAAGATGTGACATAGAAGAGTGTGGAGAAACCTCACCCTCATCCTCATCTCAGGGGCTGTGAGAGGAGGAGAAGCAGGGGAAAGAGCAAAGGGGCTGGAGTGTGTCTTAAGGAGTGTTACATAGATCTGGGAAAGCCAGAGGAATGAGGGTTCTAACCCTGTTCCTGTCCAGGGCTATAGAAAGACATGACCTCTCAGGTTGCCCCATTCCAAAGTCCATGTGGAGGCAGTTAGGCAGAGAGACAGCTTGGAGTGTAGCTTTTCTGAGCACCTCTTGGTTGCCTGTGGGAACCACTGTGGTAGGGCTGGGATCCAGGGGTTCAAAGCTCCCTAAGGGGGGAGATTAGAAAGTAGCTGAGCTTAGAGCCAGTATGCCAGCCTGGAGAGGAAAGAGATGGTGCCCTAGCAAAGGCTGGGTGTGGAGAGTCCATTCAGGGGCATCCAGCCTCTGTTCCTGAAGGGGGACAGGGATTCAGAGGGCCTGTGATACCACTGAAAATGAGATGATACCCAGCAATCCAGGGAGACTGCCAGACCCTAATCAATCCCGAAGACACCAGAGTCCTTGTTACACCAGCTCAGATCTCAGCACTCAGCGTTCTCAAGAACGCCAGTGGACCACGCAGCAAGTGGGGGGATGAGTGGTTAATGAACCCCAGGCCTAGGGCTGTGGACTCCTCCCTCCCACCAAGACTGCCTCAGCCCCTCCCCTCTCCCACATACTTGCATCTCATCTTGGAGAGGAGCCAGAAAAGCCTGGAACACTGAGAGATCTGAAAGTCTAAGCACTTTTTCCTAGACATAGAGCTTTATCTGAAATCAATACAGCAGACCACGATTTAAAACAATTTGGACATTCAATTAATCTTCCTTCTAATCAGCAAGAGTTTGTTGAGGAGAAAGATCACATTAGTGAAAATCATAATTAAGGAGCTACATGTTCTCTGCCCATCCAGATGTGGTGGGAGAGAAATTTGTGACTCACTACAAGTGCTTTACACATATCATCTCATGCAATCCTCAGAACAAGAATAAGAAGCCATCGTTCTGAATCTCTTCCCCATCCTACAAGGAGGAAAGTGTCAGGTTCAACAAACTGATGAAGCTGACGCAACCCCTGAGTGTCAGAGCCACCAAAGGTTTGAGTGCTTGACCAATGCAGGGTTTGCCTCATCACTCTTGGTCCAGAATTCCTGTTAATGTGATGTCAGTGAGCATCACAAGTGTATATTTAATTTAAAATCACTTACCATGGGGAAGGCACTGTTCTTACTGCTTTGCAAATATGAACTCTTTTAATCTTCTCGCCAATCACATGAAGTAGTTAGTGTTATCACTCCCATTTTACATATAACACTGAGCTCAGAAAGTGGAATAATTTGCCTCAGGTCAATTTTGCAGCTCATAAATGGAGGAATTGATACTTGAACCCAGACCACAGAGAATGAGAAATGAGCTATTAACTGCTGCACTGGACAAAGAATCAAAAAACTTTTCAAATTCTAACTTTTTCAAGTTACAGTGATTCTAGGTTGTAATAAAACTTACAATGGTTTAATCTTCATGGCTAATAAAAAGTTATATATTATCCTAGGGATGCAAGGATTTTTCAATATCCACAATCAATGTAATATACCACAATAACTGAAGAATAAAAACCATATGATCATCTTAATAGACGCAGAAAAAGCTTCTGATAAAATTTAACATCCATTTATGATAAAAACTCTCCAGAAAGTAGGCATAGAGGGAACATACCTCAACATAATAAAGGCCATATATGACAAACCCACAGCTAACATCAGACTCAATGGTGAAAAGCTGAAAGCATTTCCTCTAAGTTCAGGAATAAGACAAGGATACCCACTCTCACTACTTTTATTCAACATAGTTTTGGAAGTCCTAGTCATAGCAGTCAGACAAGAAAAGGAAATAAAAGAAATCCAAATTGGAAAGGAAAAAGTAAAACTGTCACTATTTGCAGATGACATAATACTATACATAGAAAATCCTAAAGATGCCACCAGAAAACTACTAGATCTCATCAGTGAATTTGTTAAAGATGCAAGATACAAAATTAATATACAGTAATCTGTTGCATTTCTACACACTATCAATGAACTATCAGTGAACTATCAGCAAGAGAAATTAAGGAAACAATCCCATTTACCATCACCTACCTAAGGAGGCAGAATACCTGTGCTCCAAAAACTATAAGGCACAGATGAGAGAAATTGAAGATGACTCAAACAAATGGAAACAAATGGATATACCATGTTCTTGGATTGGAAGAATCAACAATGTTAAAATGACCATACTAGCCAAGGCAATCTACACATTCAATGTAATCCCTATAAAAATACCAATGGCATTTCTCACAGAACTAGGACAATTTTTTTTTAATTTGTATAGAAACAAAAAGACCCTGAATAGCCAGAACCATCTTGAGAAAGAAGAACAGAGCTGAAGAAATCATGCTCCCTGATTTCAGACTATACTACAAAGCTACAGTCATCAAAACAGCATGGTATTGGCACAAAAAGAGAAACATAGATCTATGGAACAGGACAGAAAGCCCAGAAATAAACCCATGAACTTACGGTCAACTAATCTAAAACAAAGGAGCCAAAAATAAACAATGGAGAAAAGACAGTTTCTTCAGTAAGTGGTGCTGGGAAAACTGCATAAATATATGTAAAGGAATGAAATTAGAACACTCTTGAATAACATATACAAAAATAAACTCAAAATGGATTAAAGACCTAAATGTGAAAAAAAAAAAGAAATAAAAGACCTAAATGTGAGACCGGATACTATAAAACTCCTACAGGAAAACATCAGCAGAACACTAACATAAATCTCAGCAATATCTTTTTGGCTCCATCTCCTAAAGTAAAGGAAATAAAAGCAAAAATAAACAAGTGGGACCTAATTAAACTTAAAAGCTTTTGCACAGCAAAGGAAACCATCAACAAAATGAAAAGACACCCTATGGAATGGGAGAAAATATTTGCAAATAATATGACTGATAAGGGATTAATACCCAACATATATAAACAGCTTATATGACTCAACATCAAAAAAAAACAAAACCAAACAACCCAATTTAAAAATGGCCAGAAGACCTGAATAGACATTTTTCCAAAGAGGAAATGCAGATGACCAATAGACATATGAAAAGATGCTCAATGCTGCTAATCATCAGGGAAATGCAAATCAAAACCACAGTAAGATATCATCTCATTAGAGATGGCTATCATCAAAAAGTCTGAAAATTACAAATGTTGGTGAGGATGTGAAGATAAGGGAGCCCTCCTCCACTGTTGCTGGGAATGTAAGTTGGTGTAGCCACTGTGGAAAACGGTATGAAGTTTTCTCAAAAAAACTAAAAATAGAACTACCATATAACCCAGCAATTCTACTCCTGGGTATATATCTGAAAATAACAAAAACCCTAATTTTAAAAGATACATGCACCCCAATGTTCATAGCGACATTCTTTACAATTGCCAAGCTATGGAAGCAACCTAAGTGTCCATCAACAGATGAATGGATAAAGAAGATGGGGTGTATTTATACAATAGAATACTACCCATTTATAAAAAAGAAAGAAATTTTGCCATTTGCAGTAACCTGAATGGACTTGGAGGGCATTATGCTAAATGAAATAAATCAGACTAAGGAAAACAAATACTGCATGATATCACTTATATCTTGATTCTAAAAAATACAACAAACTAGTGAATATAACAAAAAAAGAAATAGACTCACACATATAGAGAACAAACTAGTGGTTACCAGGTTGTGGGGTGGTGGAATATAGGGTTGGAGAAATGGGAGGTACAAACTATTGGGTGTAAGATAGGCTCAAGGATGTATTGTACAACACGGGGAATATAGCAAATATTTTGTAGTAACTGTAAATGGAAAGTAACCTTTAAAATTGTATAAAAAATAAAAATAAATAAAAGTAATATAATTTCCAGAAGTGTTCATTTTCCATTCACTGTGAAAAATCTATCTGAAGATAGTTACAACTGTAAGTAAGTTATGGCGTTTAAAGGAAAAATGGACTAAAAGACTAGCTTAAGTAGAAAGAAAGTTCTTTAAGGACTAGAGCTATCCTGGACTCTCAACTACACTATTACCAGAGCTGTAGGAGGTAAGAGAAGAAAGTCAAATCACAAGAGCAAGAACCACATAAGTGTTAGCTAATTTCATTATTATCAACATTAGCATCATTACTGCAGTTATAATATAAAACCAAGACATCACAACATAGGAAAGTGATAGTTATGTAAAGGGAATTTTCTCAATGGAGTCATTCATTTCATACCAAAAGCAAGGAATTTCAAATTTAAACATATTTCTGAACATTTTAGTCCAGTCCAAACCATTTAGTTCTGAAAGAGTAAAATGATGGAGGTTGCTGGATATGTGTAACACTGTCCGTGTTCACTGTGTGCCTAAAGACTCCACAAGGCAAATCACGTTATTAGAAATAACTCGCTGACTTAATGAAACAGTAACTATTAGAGTAACTATTTCTTTTTAGCTGAGTATTTTTATTTCAGTGGAGGAGCTGGGATAAACGCTGGCTGGCTCACTTTTGTTTCTTTTGTCTTCCTTGAGGTCTTCACCATGCCTGGCTGGATCCACCTGCACAATAAGTAAGATGCCAATACGTCTGCAATTAGGTATGTCTTCCAATAACACTGGGAACGTGGTATCTCTGTTATTTCCACCTTACGAGTAGAGCAATGAGGACACGAAGAAATGAGGGAGAAATGCAGCCATAGAAGACTCACTGCAATCAATTCTGTTGATCCCGATTACCCCAAAATGCATCTCTTTTATAAATAGACCTATTTGTACACCACACAGAAGTGTAGTCCAGAAGAAATGGAAAATCAGTCAACACCTTTTTTTTTTAATTTTTTGATTTAAGTTTATTTTTTTATACAGCAGGCTCTTATTAGTCATCAATTTTATACACATCAGTGAATACATGTCAATCTCAATTGCCCAATTCATCACAGCACCAGCTCCCCGCAACCAACCACCCCATCCCGCGGCTTTCCCTGCTTTGTGTCCATACATTTGTTCTCTACATCTGTGTCTCAATTTCTGCCCTGCAAACTGGTTCATCTGTACCATTATTCTAGGTTCCACATATATGTGTTAATATACGATACTTGTTTTTTTCTTTCTGACACACTTCACTCTGTATGACAGTCTCTAGATCCATCCACGTCTCAACAAATGACCCAATTTCGTTCCTTTTTATGGCTGAGTAATATTCCATTGTATATATGTACCCAAACTTCTTTATCCATTCGTCTGTCGATGGGCATTAGGTTGCTTCCATGACCTGGCTATTGTAAATAGTGCTGCAATGAACATTGGGGTGCATGTGTCTTTTTGAATTATGGTTTTCTCTGGGTATATGCCCAGTAGTGGGATTGCTGGAGCATATGGTAATTCTATTTTTAGTTTTTTAAGGAACCTCCATACTGTTCTCCATAATGGCTGTATCAATTTACATTCCCACCAACAGTGCAAGAGGGTACCCTCTTCTCCACACCCTCTGCAGCATTTGTTGTTTGTAGATTTTCTGATGATGCCCATTCTAACTGGTGTGAGGTGATACCTCATTGTAGATTTGATTTGCATTTCACTAATAATTAATGATGATGAGCAGCTTTTCATGTGCTTCCTGGCCATCTGTATGTCTTCTTTGGAGAAATGTCTATTTAGGTCTTCTGCCCATTATTGGATTGGGTTGTTTGTTTTTTTAATATTGAGCTTCAGGAGCTGTTTATATATTTATATATTTTAGAGAATATTCCTTTGTCCATTAATTCATTTGAAAATATTTTCTCCCATTCTGAGGGTTGTCTTTTTTTTTTATGGTTTCCTTTGCTGTGCAAAAGCTTTGAAGTTTCATTAGGTCCCATCTGTTTATTTTCATATTTATTTCCATTACTCTAGGAGGTGGATCAAAAAAGATCTTGCTGTGATTTCTGTCAAAGAGTCTTCTGCCTATGTTTTCCTCTAAGAGTTTTGTAGTGTCTGGTCTTACATTTAGGTCTCTAATTCATTTTGACTTTATTTTTGTGTATGGTGTTAGGGAGTGTTCTAATTTCATTCTTTTACGTGTAGCTGTCCAGTTTTCCCAGCACCACTTATTGAAGAGACTGTCTTTTCTTCATTGTATATCCTTGCCTCCTTTGTCATAGATTAGTTGGCCGTAGGTGTGTGGCTTTACCTCTAGGCTTTCTATCTTGTTCCATTCATCTATATTTCTGTTTTTTGTGCCAGTACCATATTGTCTTGATTACTGTAGCTTTGTAGTATACTCTGAAGTCAGGGAGTCTGATTCCTCCAGCTCCGTTTTCTTCCCTCAAGACTGCTTTGGCTATTCGGGGTCATTTGTGGCTCCATACAAATTTAAAGATTTTTTTGTTCTAGTTCCATAAAAAATGCCATTGGTAACTTGATAGGGATTGCATTGAATCTGTAGATTGCTTTGGGTAGTATAGTCATTTTTACAATATTGATTCTTCCAATTCAAGAACATGGTATATCTCTCCACCTGTTGGTATCATCTTTAATTTCTTTCATCAGTGTCTTACAGTTTTCTGCATACAGGTCTTTTGTCTCCCTAAGTAGGTTTATTCTTAGCTATTTTATTCTTTTTGTTGCAATGGTAAATGGGAGTGTTTCCTTAATTTCTCTTTCAGATATTTCATCATTAGTGTATAGGAATGCAAGAAATTTCTGTGCATTAATTTTGTATCCTGCAATTTTACCAAATTCATTGATGAGCTCTAGTAGTTTTCTGGTGGCATCTTTAGGATTCTCTATGTATAGTATCATATCATCTGCAAACAGTGAGAGTTTTCCTTCTTCTTTTCCAATTTGTATTCCTTTTATTTCATTTTCTTCTCTGATCACCGTGGCTAGGACTTCCAAAACTATGTTGAATCATAGTGGTGAGAGTGGACATCCTTGTCTTGTTCCTGATCTTAGAGGAAATGCTTTCAGTTTTTCACCATTGAGACTGATGTTTGCTGTGGGTTTGTCATATATGGCCTTTATTTTGTTGAGGTAGGTTCTCTCTATGCCCACTTTCTGGAAAGTTTTGATCATAAATGGGTGCTGAATTTTGTCAAAAGCTTTTTCTGCGTCTATTGAGATGATCATATGGTTTTTATTCTTCAATTTGTTAATATGGTGTATCACATTGATTGATTTGCATATATTGAAGAATCCTTGCATCCCTGGGATAAATCCCACTTGATCATGGTGTATGATCCTTTTAATGTGTTGTTGGATTCTGTTTACTAGTATTTTGTTGAGGATTTTTGCATCTATATTCATCAGTGATATTGGTCTGTAATTTTCTTTTTTTGTAGTATCTTTGTCTGGTTTTGGTATCAGGGTGATGGTGGCCTCATAGAATGCGTTTGGGAGTGTTCCCTCCTCTGCAATTTTTTGGAAGAGTTTGAGAAGGATGGGTGTCAGCTCTTCTCTAAATGTTTGATAGAATTCACCTGTGAAGCCATCTGGTCCTGGACTTTTGTTTGTTAGAAGAGTTTTAATCACATTTTCAATTTCACTACTTGTGATTGGTCTGTTCATATATTCTGTTTCTTCCTGGTTCAGTCTTGGAAGGTTATACCTTTGTAAGAATTTGTCCATTTCTTCCAGGCTGTTCAATATATTGGCATAGAGTTGCTTGTAGTACTCAGGATGCTTTGCATTTCTGCGTTATCTGTTGTAACTTCTCCTCTTTCTTTTCTAATTTTATTGATTTGAGTCCTCTCCCTCTTTTTCTTGATGAGTCTGGTTAATGGTCTATCAATTTTGTTTATCTTCTCAAAGAACCATGTTTTAGTTTTATTGATCTTTGCTGTTGTTTTCTTTGTTTCTATTTCATTTATTTCTGCTCTGATCTTTATGATTTCTTTCCTTTTGCTAACTTTGGGTTTTCTTTGTTCTTCTTTCTCTAGTCCCCTCAGGTGTAAGGTTAGATTGTTTACTTGAGATTTTTCTTTTTTCTTGAGGTAGGCTTGTATAGCTATAAACTTCCCTCTTAGAACTGCTTTTGCTGCATCCCATAGGTTTTGTATCATCGTGTTTTCATTGTCATTTATCTCTAGGTATTTTTTGATTTCCTTTTTGATGTCTTCAGTGATCTCTTGGTTATTTAGTAACATATTTAGCCTCCATGTATTTGTGTTTTTTATGTTGTTTTCCCTGTAACTGATTTCTAATCTCATAGTGTTGCGATCAGAAAAGATGCTTGATATGAGGTCAATTTTCTTACATTTACTGAGGCTTGATTTGTGACCCAAGATGTGATCTATCCTGGAGAATTTTCCGTGCACCCTTGAGAAGAAAGCGTAATCTGCTGTTTTTGAATGCAATGTCCTATAAATATCAATTAAATCTACCTGGTCTATTGTGTCATTTAACCCCCACTATTATTGGTTTTTGTCGATTTCCTCTTTTATAGCTGTTAGCAGTTGCCTTATATATTGAGGTGCTCCTATGTTGGTTGCATATATATTTATAATTGTTATATCTTTTTCTTGGATTGATCCCCTGATCACTGTGTAATGTCCTTCCTTGTCTCTTGTAACATTCTTTATTTTAAAGTCTATTTTATCTGATATGAGTACTGCTACTACAGCTTTCTTTTGATTTCTATTTGCATGAAATATCTTTTTCCATCCCTTCACTTTCAGTCTGAATGTGTCCCTAGGTCTAAAGTGGGTCTCTTGTAGACAGGATATATATGGTTCTTGGTTTTGTAACCATTTGCCAAGAGTGTCTCTTTTGGTTGGAGAATTTGATCCATTCACGTTTATCGATATGTATGTTCCTATGACCATTTTCTTAATTGTTTTGGGTTTGTTTTTGTAGGTCCTTTTCTTCTCTTGTGTTTCCCACTTAGAGAAATTCCTTTAGCATTTGTTGTAGAGCTGGTTTGGTGGTGCTGAATTCTCTTAGCTTTTGCTTTTCTGTAAAGCTTTTGATTTCTCCATTGAATCTGAATGAGATCCTTGCCGGGTAGAGTAATCTTGGTTGTAGGTTCTTCCATCATTTTAAGTATATCATGCCACTCCCTTCTGGCTTGTAGAGTTTGTGCTGAGAAATCAGCTGTTAACCTTATGGGAGTTCCCTTGTATGTTATTTGTCGTTTTTCCCTTCCTGTTTTCAATAATTTTTATTTGTCTTTAGTTTTTGTCAATTTGATTACTATTACTTGGCGTGTTTCTCCTTGGGTTTATCCTGTATGCGACTCGCTGCGCTTCCTGGACTTGGGTGGCTATTTCCTTTCCCACGTTAGGGAAGTTTTTGACTATAATCTCTTCAAATATTTTCTTGGGTGCTTTCTCTCTCTCTTCTCCTCTGGGACCCCTATAATGTGAATGTTGTTGCGTTTAACGTTATCCCAGAGGTCTCTTAGGCTGTCTTCATTTCTTTTCATTCTTTTTTCTTTGTTCTGTCCCGCAGCAGTGAATTCCACCATTCTGTCTTCCAGGTCACTTATCCGTTTTTCTGCCTCAGTTGTTCTGCTCTTGATTCCTTCTAGTGTAGTTTTCATTTCAGTTATTGTATTGTTCATCTCTGTTTGTTTGTTCTTTAATTCTTCTAGGTCTTTCTTAAACATTTCTTGCATCTTCTCGATCTTCGCCTCCATTCTTATTCCGAGGGCCTGGATCATCTTCACTATCATTATTCTGAATTCTTTTTCTGGAAGGTTGCATATCTCCACTTCATTTAGTTGTTTTACTGGGGTTTTATCTTGTTCCTTCATCTGGTACATAGTCCTCTGCCTTTTCATCTTGTCTATCTTTATGTGAATGTGGTTTTTGTTCCACAGGCTGCAGGATTGTAGTTCTTCTTGTTTCTGCTGTCTGCCCTCTCAGTCACCACCTTTCTGGAGAGCCTTACTGCATCTGGCTACATTTGGGTGGTCTCAAATATTTTCATGTAGTGCCTGTGTTTCACCTCATCTCATTTTTGGTTTTTTTCTGCATTTCTGGATCACTATCTAGGATGATGAGTGATCTGTATTATTTTCAGGAAGACAGAAATGTTTCCCAAATCATCCTGACTATTTCATGCCCAGTTCAAACCCTACATGTTTTATATACCGTCATAGGTACAAAAGAAGTCTGTCACCCACTATTCTGTTACTGGTCTTAGCAAAGTACAATAGCCATTATATCTCCAGTGATGACTGTGAGGTACTCCAAGATCTTAAGGTACACACTGAATCACTTTTTAAAAAACTGTTTTTATGTTAAGTTCATGTTAATTACCCTGGTTATTTACAAATAGGTAATCCAGTCTATAATAATAACAGATAGCTATCCCTATATATTTATCGATTTGCCAAAGGCTATAGCATTGTTTCATATAAACCTCACAAAAACTACATGAGACAGGTTTTATCAAATACTTTTTATAGCTGAAGAAACTGAGGTGGGGCTGCAGGTGGAGTTGCTTGCTTAAGCCTATGCAGCTATTAAGTCATGATACCAGGATTAAAGCCCACTTCAGTGTGACTCTGAAACCATGTTTTTAACCACAACATTATGAAGCTTCAAGTATGGAATGCATGTGTAATTCATCAACCCAATTTATTTAATAAAAGCAAGCAGTGTCTTTCCCTTGCCAGTTGAGCTTACAAACACATGATTTTCATGTTATCACCAGCTTCATTTACTCCTGGACATTCTTCCCAGACTACATTCCCAATGACTGGTATAGACCTGTTTTTCTACTTCACTGCTTCAAAAACCCTCAGGATTTTTGGAGAGCAATATACTATAATATAACTTCATCAGACCCACAGGCAGAAAATGTTTGAACATGACATCTACTTTCATTTAAATCAATCTTCTTTCCAATCTTGAAAGGAAAGCATATTTTGCATTCATATTGCTCTGTGTTTTATATGGTCCCATAGATACTAGTACATAATGGGCTTCCAGAGCCTTTCATTTTTTGAAGATGAAAGTAATTCCATGAGAAAAGGGAAGGAAGAAAGGACTTAGGAGATAGGAAGGCTACACAGAATCAGGCACACAGTGGTACATTTTTACTAAAAAGGACACAATGTGCATTTTATACTATGCATGAAGCCTAATCATTTCTCACACGTGCATAAAATCAGATTCCAAAGAAATCAAAGTAATAGCCTATTCTCATAAACTCAGCCAAGAATATAAGAGGACTTCAGGGTGGTTTATTTTAATTAAAAAGTTATTTGGAGAAAACAGCTGAGGAACTTCGATTTGGTACAAATATCATGAGGTCTTATGTTGGATTGTCTCAGCCCTGCGTTAAATCCCACAGTAACAAGTGATCCTAATATAACTACCCTTCAGAAGAATGAAACACAACCATCTAGTTATAGGCATCTCCTAACTCATAGGGAAATTCTAGATTTTTCCAGCTGCTTTACTGGAGTTACAGTTGACTTTTTCAATCTTGTTTTACACAGCTCTAGAGAAAAAGGGAACCATGAGCTATGATTTACAATTTACTTAACTAATTTCATGTACTTTTGTTTTTTCTACCAAGCTTCTTGACAATTATAATTTCTCCCCTTTGGAAATTAAGGAGAAGGGATCATAGTTCACAGTACATGCCACGCTGACAGTCCTTGTCTACCACATGTGCTAGGACCCACTTTAAGACTAATCTTGGGACCTCCCTTGTGGCGCAGTGGTTAAGAATCTGCCTGCCAATGCAGGTGACATGGGTTCAAGCCCTGGTCCAGGAAGATCCCATGTGCTGCAGAGCAACTAAGCCTGTACACCACAACTACTGAGCTCTAGAGACCACGAGCCACACCCACTGAGCCCGAGTGCCACAACTACTGAAGCCTGGGCACCTAGAGCCCATGCTCCGCAACAAGGGAAGCCACTGCAATGAGAAGCCCGCGCACCACAATGAAGAGTAGTCCCCGCTCACCACAACTAGAGAAAGCCCGTGCACAGCAACGAAGACCCAACACAGCCAAAAATAAATTAATCTCCTCAAAGAAACATTCCAAACCAAAACTTCCATATACTGAGCAGTCCCCAGCTTTCCACGCCATATCAATTATGTGTCACTTATGGAATTTTGTCTATCAGTTGCTTTTATATTAAGTAGTTCTTGTACGTCAATCTGTCTCCAGAGATAAAGAATGGAAATAATAGTCATAAAAATGAAATTTGATTTCACTGAGTATTTTTATGGGTCCAAATTTACACACTATTGAGATATACATTGCCCCTCCAGAAATAAAGCCACTTTATTTAAAAAAAAATATATATATATATCAATACAGGCAACTATAACCTGGATCTATTACAAAAATTCTCCCTGGAATACTCAGGGATATATTTAAGTTAAAGATCAGTGAAGGGTTTGCTTTAGAGAGAAAGAAAAAAAATCTGGAATCTGTTTCTATTGGTACAAACAAGACCATGAAGCAGTTTACTAGTCATTCAACACTCTGGGAAGCTCATGTAAACCAATCCTAACAATTTTTTGAATGCTCTGTTTTAAGTGTTATAAATACTGACAGTAATGAATAACCAAGAAACAAAGTGAGTGTCTCTTATGAGAACATAGTTGCAATCTAATTACATTAAATCCAGGTAGGAAGTCATCCCATGTGACAACCTGCACTCACCTGCCTGAGATCATATCCCCAAACCAAGACGCACCCTCCCACACAAGTCCAAATCTAAGGTGCCTGTGTGTCTCTGGCACACGTTTCAAAATTCCTCCTTGGTTAAGAAGCAAGAAGAGAGGAAAGGGAGTTTAGGTCTTAGAATAGTCACTTGGTTTCAGGTAGACATACATCAAGCCAGCTGGCAGTACCACGTCACATGGAAGGAATGACTAAGTGGTTGTGCTCAATCTGGATGAGGCAACTGGACTAAACATAAGGCAAGACTCTGGAGCCCTAGAAGATGGTGACGCCACTATATACAAAGAGCTTGGATATCTGAATGACTTCGTGGAACATACTGAGCCCCCTCCCCCAGCCCACACTGCACTGTGATGGGAGCAAGAAATAACTGTGTGTGTTAAGCCATTGAAATTTAGGTTTTAGTTTGTTACAGTTTTTGTGCTATCTTGACTAATCATACTAATCATACTGTGTGTCTCCATCTACAAACGGCCAATATGGGTATCAATTAATCAAATACCCATTGTACTTGAAGTAGAAGATGTCCAGACTTTTTTTTTTAACTGCCAGAACATGAAGTGGCCATGGTTTAGCCACAGCGGTGTTCAGCAGCTGGATTTTAAAAAATGATTGACAACCATTGAAAAGACCACAAAAAGCAAATGTGCCCAGAGAAACAATCTTTCTGAGTTCTAAGGAGAATTCTCCCCACAGATTATGCTCATTTAATGTGTGCAATAAGTACAATTATTACACAGATGACAAAACTGAAGCTTAGTGCACCTCATCCAAGATTGTCCAGACTACGTCTGTCCGCTTAACTTCAAATCCTGTGTTCTCAACCATTACACTCCTTGAGGGCAAAAACCAGACTCCTCAATTTTTTATTTTTTTTTTAGTTCCCCTCACACAGTTCTAAGCCTAGCGCTTAATGAACACTGGTAGTATGAGTTAATGCTCCAAAGTAGGTGACATACTTCTCAGTGGAAAAATCAACTATATTTTCAAGATTTTCTCAAGTCATTCAGTTACAGTCTTGCATAATAACTTTGTACAATAGGTCAGTAACAGTATTTGACAGAAAAATACAGAGTCAAAGGCAGTTAGCAACAGGAATCTCAACATGCAGCAGAGGAAACAAGCTTTGGAATATAAAGAAGAAATTTTTTTAGAAAGCAGTTACCAAGAAGAAAAAAATGTTAATGGGTATTTTCAGTGTGCATTTCTTGGGTGTATTACATTACAACCGAGTGATGAGACCATGCAGCAGTGAAACACTAACAGGTATTCCTGTTAAGTATAGAAAAGACAAATGAGAAATTTCTATGATATTTAAATGGATGGGATTTAAAGTGAATGCTAAGGGAGAAAAGTCCCAATATTAGCATTTATTTATAGAAAATAAAAATAGATGCTAATATTAGAGATAGATTCTTTCATATTTCACAGCAATGAATTTACAATTTGCTTTCCAGTAGACTGTAAAGAGACAAGGAAGCTGAAAATTCAAAGAGACACATGAAATACCTAAAGACAACTTTATGTCGCAAGAAGTAGAGAAACTCTAAGATAGCCTCTCTTTCCACAGAAAGGGATTGATTTGGAATGTTCAATGAATAGCTACACTTTGTACCAGACACACTTCACTTCTCAAATTCAGAGGAGCAAGTCAGGCAAAGGAAAAAAGAAGAAAGAAAACAAGCTAGAAAGCTCAAAGGACATGATTCCATAAAGCATTAATAAATTTAGACTGTGCATTTGGAAGATACAATCTAATTCAGAATGGGGAACAAGCTAGCATATGCTCTACCCATATTTTTAAAGTACAAAAAAAGGAGAATTCTTTGCAAATCACTGACCAAAATGGAAATAAAATTACACTATCACAATGGAAATTATCAGCTGGTATCTGTCCTAGAATATTAAGGAAATGAACCACAGCAGTAATAATAATAATGCCGCCTCTAATTTGTATAAATCACGGTTGCTCATCTCATTTGTTATACCAAAAAATGGGTAAGTTAATCAGCAGAAGATTATTAACTGATTTACTGAGAATAAAACACAAGAATAAAAAGCAGAAGCCAATTTGCAGATGCATCATAGAGAAAATGAACACTGGGGGCACAATAAAAATGTCAGCATCCCTCTGATACAGTGTTGGTGGGACTATAGATGCTATGGAGGGAAATTTGGCAATATTTAACTAAATAACAAACGTGCATATCTTTTGAGGGAGCAACTGCACATTTATGTATTTAACCTACAGAAATACTGGCTTGCACCAAATGGTGTGTTCAAGGTGGTTCATGGGGCACTCTTTATAATAACTAAAAATAATAATAATAAATAGGAATTTAGTGAAATAATTTATGATGTATTTGAATGAGTACATCATAAATGTATTCATTTATGAATATGTACATATGTATTGAATTCATACATATGAATTCAATACGTATGTACATAAATGTATTCAATGAATATCATGGAGGCCCAAAAGAGAATGGAAAAATTATGTATTAATATGTATAGCCTCCAAGGTTTATAATTAAGTGGAAAAAATGTAAGGTACAGAAAATTATATATATATATACTACCACTTGTGTGAGAAAAAGAAGATATGATATATATATATATATAATATATTAACAAGATACATATTAATATATACATTAATAAAATAAGAGAAGATATAATATAAATATATATTTAATATAAATATATAAAATATATACCTTGTCCCTCTTATTTTTACTCAAGATATATAGTATCTCTAAAAGAGTACAAAATGAAACAAATAATATCTCTCATTTCTGAGGAGAGGAGCTATGCTACTAGGTTAGAAGGGAGATTTTTCAATATATATTCTCCTGTAACTTTTGTATTTTCCCATGTGAATGTATTGGTCTCTGATCAAAAATTACATAATTTAAATTACAAAACAATAATTTAAGATAGGCAGCATGCATTCTAAGTTACAAACAATTGCAAGTCAAATTGATAGCCACTGCAGTCACGTTGAGCTGAGGAGGTAGAGATCAGGGTTCAGGGCGGCTGAGGTGGCTGGAACCTATAAGGCAGGGTCCTAGAGAGTAAAAAGTTATGCAGAGAGAACTTCCCAGAAGTCTAAGTGGGAGTTCTCCCTAAGTCTGTGGCTGACATCTGGGCCATACTTTGCAGGATGAGAACATCTGAGGCTTACCAGATAACAAATGTTATGGGGTGGAAAGAACAGAGATACTACAGGTCAGGTAGTGCTAGAGGAAGAATAGTGCTGGACATCACTGGAGGTCAGGTGCTATGAGAGTGGGAGAACTCATTAACATTCCATTAACACCTTTGGCAGCTACCTGAGACACAGGAAGTTAGTGCGTTCTATAATGAGGGCCTGTCCTAAAGTAAGTCCTAGGACCCCCACAAAGCCTAAAACAAAGCCTATCCTCAAGGAAAGCAGTCTCTCTTGTATGTTGAATACTGCCAAGTTGAAGGGGATCAGGAAGCACTCTGGCTTCCAAGAGATTTGCACTAACAAAGCATAAAACCGTGTTCAAGATGATTAACAAATAATCCAACATATGCTCAAATAAGAATCAACATTTTTCCAGAGAAGATGACAGAATCCAGAGGCTTTATAACATATTACCCCAAATTTCCCATAGCTAATCAAATATCACTAGACAAACAAAGAAATAGGAAAATGTGATACACAGACAAGCAAAGAAGTAGTAAATACAAAAAAAACCTTAATGGCCCAGATATTTGGCCTAACAAAAACTTTATAGCAGCTATTATAGATATTTTCAAAGGATTAAAGAAAAAATTACTCACAGAAATAAAGGAAATATATTATCGTAAAGAGTAGACAGAGAGGAAACCTAAGCAGAGAAAAGAACCAAATGGAAATCCTAGAACTGAAATGAAAAATTTAGTGGGTGAGCCTAACCAGCTGATTGGAGATGGCAGGGAAAAAGTCAGAACTTAAAACATGTCAATAGAAATTATTCAACCTGGGAAATGAAGAAGTAAAACACATTAAGAAAATGAACTTAGCCTCAGGAATAGGTGGGGCAATTTCAAATAGTCTTACATAAGTATAATTGTAATTCCAGTAAGAAGAGAATGAGATGAGCCAGACAAAATACTTGAAGGAATAATGGCTGAAAACTTCTCAAATTTGATGAAAAACACTAGCTTACATATCCAAGAAGTTTAGCAACCCCCCAAAAGTATAAACACAAAGAAAACCACACCCAGGCACTTTGTAGTCAAACTTCAGAAAATGAAAATTAAAAAGAAAATATTAAGAGCATCCAGAGAAAATGTCCATATTATATATAGTGGAACAAGGATAAGAATGATCATGGGCTCATCAAAAACAATGGAGACTGAAAGAAATCGATGAAGTAGCAACTTTAAATTGCTAAAAGGAAAAATAAATTTGTTATCTTGGAACTCTATATCCAACAAAACTATTCTTCAAAGATGAAACAAAGGCACTTTCAGATCAACAAAAACTAAGAATATTAATCACCAGCAGATCTACACTGCAAGAAATGCAAAATCTGAAGGCAAATGATACTAGATAGCAATTCATATCTGCAGTAAAGTATAAAGAGCATTAGAAATGTTAAATAAACTAGTAAATATAAATAAGTTTATTGTCTTTTAATAGACAATCAGAAGACCACTAACTATTAAAAGCAAAAACAGTACACTCTAAGGCGGGGTTTATAACATATGTTGAAATAAAAGATATGGTAATAATCATACCAAGAAAAAGGGATAAGTAAATTGAATTACATTGTTATAAGGTTATTATTCTATACTTGTGAGATGCTATGTGTAAAGGTGAAAAGGTACAATATTGACTCTAAATAGTTAAAAGTGCATATTTTAAGCCCTAGAGCAATCAATAAACTAAATATAGATAGATAGACAGAAAGACATTGATTCATTCATAATGAAAGAGACTATAACTAAAAGATAAGAGAAAAACTAAAACGGCACACTTAAAAATATTGAATTAACTCAAAGAGGGCAGGAAAGAAGCAACAGAGGAACCAAAAATAAGAGACACATGAGGAAAAAAAGTTTTTAATACCTGATGTTTAGTGGGACTCACTCAACAAATTCATTCAAAAAATGCGAGCAAGCCTACAGTGCTGAGGCCTTAAGAAATACAAACATTAATAAGACATTCCTCCTAACATCAAAGATCTTACAATTGTACATAGATATACAATAACTATCATATGAGAAATACAAGGAATATTATAGTTACCACCAAGCACTTCCTATACACTAGATCTTTGACTAAATGCTTTATAAATATTAATTCATTTATTCCTCACAATCCATAATGTAGGTGTCCTTAGCCCCATTTTGTAGGTAAAATTGTATGCAAGCTCCATGAGGGCAATGAACGTAAGTATTATTTATCTTTGTGCTACCGTATCTCACTCTTTGCAGAGCATCTAATAGGTGCTTAATAAACAGCTGTCAAAAGAATGAATGAATTTTAAAGGACACAATAATTTTCCTCATGCAGAGAACCAGAATTGGGAGCCAGACAGACTTGAGTTCAAAGTCCTTGATATTAACAGTTAGGATCCCAAACAACAATAACATAAGGTGACAAATACACCCAGTTGGTACACGACAGTTCAAGTTTATGACTATTGTCCCAATGTGATTACTAATAGGGCCCTCACTCACTTTCAAAAAAAGCCAAATTTGAATAATAAAATATATGGTTACTCTAAGATTTCAGAGAAGAAATCTCCTTCTCTTCTCTGGTTGGGATAATCAGGAACTCTTCTTTCAACAGATGGCACTTGAAATCAACTTTTTAACAGATGAATAGCATTTGCTAGACAGAAAAGAGAATAAGGTTTAAAAGGTGAAAAGGATTCTGTGACTTTAAAAAAACACGACATATGAATGAATGTGTAAATAGTTGTGAGATTTGGCACTCCAAGAAACTCTTTAAATAAAAATTTTTTTTCACAGATGTTCACAAGCAATGGAGATTGAAAGCTTCCTAAATGACTGGAAAACAAAGGACAATGACAAATAAGAACGTGTCACTGGGCTGAAGTGGAAAAACAGGAGTGTTTCCCTTTTGCTCAATCTTTATGTAAGAGTCTTAAAAGGCACAACTTAATAACATTCATTCTGTAGATCACCCTAATTTTGAGAGTAAAGATGAAAAAGACTTAATAGATTTACATAGATACAAAAAGAGATAAATTAAACCAAAGTGATTGTCAGTTTCGTGAAACAACTTAAGTTTTACTTCAAAAAAAAAAAATCCTGTAGTTCAGATACTTTGCAAGCAGAAAATTTCCAAGGAAAAGGAAAGCGATGTCGAGGTGTGCATTTAAAGAAGAATGTTCAACAACTAGACCAATTACTATCAATATGATTGCTATTGTTACAAACTATATCTGTTGAGCATTGACTATACATCAGGCACACTGTTAGACATCTTACATAACTAAGTTAATGCTCACAGTAATTCGTAATGTATTACAATTCTTTCTATTATACAGATGCAAAAGACATAGCTCATAGAAACCCTAACGGTTTTTAATGGTAGAACTTGAAACCGTTCTGAGATTTCCCTGATTCCAAGCAGCTCTCACTCCTGCCTCCGGGTCTCATTGCATTAACAGTGATCCCAAATACGTTGAAGGTGAACAATCACGGTACAGAAGAAAGTGCTTGCCTCTGTCCTGCTAGCTGTGGGAGACAGTTCTGTATGTCAAACAAATGGCTTTAGCACATTGCAAAGAAAATGTTGAAGGAGATGCAGAAATGGAAAAAAAAAAACAGTTAAATAAATCTCACTTACCAATAAATGATTAATCATTGGGGAAAATAATGGTTTACAAATATGAACAGAATATACTTTGCCCAAAGCACAGACTATGTAATAGTTAAAAGGAAGTAAACATGGGCTGAGAACACTGGAAGGAGAACTGTGAGGTGTGTTTGCTGTTAGATTATAAGCTCCTAAACCAGAACCATTTTCTAAGAGATGCAAAAGTAGTTCCTTCACCTATGGGATGTAAAACTGAACTTGAAAAACTATCTAAGAATATTCAGTGTAGATGGCTCCTTTCAAATGGTGGGGATTATGGAAAGAATATGTTAGGTGTTTTTCAACTCACTACTAAATCTCTCTATCTTGAATTTCCTTGACATAAGAAGCATTTTAAATCAAACTATTAGAGCATAAGTTAAGTTGCTTAAATCTTCCCTTTTCCTAAAATACTTGTTTCATAAACATAAATAAAATATTTAAATTTCAGGAGAATCTTTGTTAAGACATTTTAGAAAGTTTACAGCTTTCACTTTGTTTTTCTTACTCCTAAGTAGAAGTTCAGGTTTACATTTAGATGTTTTATGATAACATCTAAATATATTAGTTAAGCCTTCAACCAAGAATATGAATGTCTCTTGACTCTCTTGGCTTAAAAGTCTGTGAGGGCATGTTACTTTCAAGATTTTCTTCTAGAAGCTAAAGTCCAATATATTATTTCAAATTTGGGAATATCTCCTTCCATTTCATTTTATTTCTACTTGAATAAATTAAAGAACTATTTAGGACAAATTACGGGGTTTTCCACAGTAGACCTTCTTAGTTATAAGAAAATGAAAAGACTGATTTCTAATTTTTCAGAGCCTCCAGGTTTAGTTTATAGCTTTCAGGATGTATAGCTAAGAAATCTTCCAAAGCTAGTAGGGAAATGGAACACAGCAAAAATAATTGTTACATAAAAAATAGTTAAGGTAGATAAATAGATAATAAAATTCTAAAGAAGCCTGCCATGGTAGCTTTTTTTTCTTTCTCTTTTTCATTTTCTTTTTTTTTTTTTCAGGAAAGTTCATCTGGATCTATCAGAATATTGAATATTGATAATTTGTGAATTAAAGTTTTCTGATTATTCTAAAACTCTTCCAGGAGAATGCTAATGTAAAAAACTTCTTGAGAATGAAAACTAAAATCCACTGAACTTAAATAGTATCCATTTATTAGGAACCAGATAAAGCTATATTTGTTCTGAAATTACTAAAACTGTCTTACCATATGGAATAATGGAACAGCCCATAAGCAAAGTGAAAAAATTAAAGTGTGTAGCAAATTCCCAATATTAATCCTCAATAAAGATTTTAGAAATCTATCAGCTTTCATTTACTTCCCTGCTCTCTCTCTATTGAATGTCTTTAAGAAATTAACAGACTTTCTCCTACACAAAGTCCTATGCTTTAAATACTAGAGCATCATACTTGTATTTAAAAATCAATAATGATAAGTTAAAATTCATGATGTTTTTCAAGTAGACTTCAAAGTAGACTGAGATCAAGATCAAGAATTCATTTAATCTAATTCTAGCTTCCAAAGGAAATAAGAAGAGAGTTGACCAAAATGGCAATATGGAAGGTTCCTGAGTTCCCCTCATCCCACAGATACACTGAATATATAGCTACACGTGGAGCAATTCACTCCGAAAGAAATTCAGAAACTAGCTGAGTAACTCCTACATATCAGATGAATGAGAAAATACCCACATTAAAATAGGTAGGAAAGGCTTGAGACATGCTCTCACCATAAACTCCCTTGACACCATGCCATACAATTGGGAGGAAACCCCCCAATTCCTAGTTTCTCCCTGAGGAATGAAGGGTTTGGATCCCACATCTAGTACCCTAGCTTTTAAAAAAACCCACCAGAGGGAGGGGCTCCCAAAACACCTAGCTCTGAAAGCCAATGGGGTTTGTGTCCATAAGACTCACAAGAATATGGCAAACAAAGAAGAAATCCTTAACTGGTCCACAGCACTCATCATGGCTATCCCCTCTGAGCTCAGTGCAGAGGGGGCAGGCAAAATCTCCCATCTCCCAGTCTTTCCCCAAAGAATTTTATCCAAATACGTTAAAAGTTGCTGCCTAAGGGCCAGACTTCTAATTCAGTAAGCACTGGGAGCTATCTGTAATCATCTCCAGAAACCGGAGAAGTCAGTGGACATCACTCCCACTTCCCCCTCCAGCCCACTCCAAGTTGCCAGTATCTCTCTAGAAGGAGCTTGTACACATGTCCGTGCTCCAGCTTTTACAGCTGCCACCTGAGAGATAGGACCTAAATTGCTGGGATCTGATAGCAAAGAGGCTTCCATTCATGAGTCCCATAGAATTGTAGCAAACAAAGAAGCAATATTTAACTAACTATCCCCCAACCCAACCACTCAGAGTTCAGCACAAAGGAAGCAGGCAAACTTGCCTATCTCTTAGTCTTTCTCTGAAAGGGATTTATACACATACTTTAAAAACTGCTGCATGAAGGCCAGCCTTCTAATTTAGACAGCATCTAGTGGTTGGCTGAAATCTTCCTCAGAGACCAGAGAAGCTGGTGGATACCTCTTACACTTTCTCCTTTCACCTCACTCCAATTATAAAAACAAATCAGTATCTCCCTGGAAGGAGCTGGTGCACACATCTGGCACCCCAGCTTTTGCAACAATTACCCAAGGAATGAACCCTTGGGTTGCCTGGCTCTAACTGCCAATGGGGCTTGCATACACAAGCTCTACAGGACTATAGCAAACAAAGAAATAGTTTTTCATAGACATAGGAGTTATCCTCCATCCACATAGCTATACACCTAGGCCCAGAACAGAGGAAGCAGGTAAAATGCCCATCTCCCAGTTTCTCCCTAGAAGGAGATTAACTACATACTTCCCCAGGGGCTGCCTGAGGGTCCAGCATCTAATCAGCCTGCATCTAGGTTCTGATTGCAACACTCCCCTTTGGGACACAGCAAGATCTTGGCACATCCTCAATGACTTGGAGCCACTAAAAACAAAGAAGGAGGCTTTAACAATCACAAAAGTTTGAGGGACAACTAGGAGCTCAGGCCAGGCTGATCAACAAGATTCATCTCCTACACAAGGCCATTCTGTCAAAACTGGGACAGGTGGCTGTTTTATCTAATATGTGAAAACCAACACAGAGAGTCAAAGAAAGTGAAGAAATAGAGGAATATGTTGCAAGCAAAAAAACAAGATAAATATCCAGAAACAAATCTTAATTAAACAGAGATCTGTGGTTTACCAGAGAGTTCAAAATAATGGTCATAAAGATCAGACTCACCAAGGTCAGGGGAACAATGTATGAAAAAAGTGAGAATTTCCACAAAGAGATAGAAAATATTAAAATGTTAAAGCAAATCACAGAACTGAAGAATACAATAGCTGAACTAAAAAATTAAATATTTGGGTTCAGCAACAGACTAGATGATGCTGAAGAAAGGATCGGTGAACTCAAAGACAAAGCAGTGGAATTTATCCAACTAGAGAGGCTTTTAGGAAAAAGAATGAAAAGGAGTGATGATAGCTTAGGAGACTTATAGACCAATATATGCATTACTGGTCCCAGAAAGAGAAGACAGAGGGAAAGGCATAGAAAGTTTATCCAAAGAAATAATGGCTGAAAACTTCTCTAACCTGGAGAAAAACCCTGACATCTAGGTACAGGAAGCACAGAGAATGTCAAATAAGATGAATCCAAAGAGGCTTACACTGAAATACATTATAATTAAATTGTCTAAAGTTATAGACAAGGAGAGAATCTTAAAATGAGCAAGAGAAAAGCAATTTATTACATACAAGGGTACTCCCATAAGACTGAACCAATTTTTCAGCAGAAGCCTTGCAGGTCAGAAGAGAGTGGCATGATATATTCAAAGTGCTGAAAAGAAAAATAATGCCAACCAAAAATACTCTACCCAGCAAAGTTGTCTTTCAGAATTGAGGGAGAGATAAAGAGCTTTCCAGACAAATAAAGATGAAGGAGTTTATCACTACTAGACCACCCTTAAAAGAAATGTTAAAGGGAGTTCTTCAAGCTGAAGCAAAAGGATGCTAATTAGAAACTGGAAACTATATAAAAGCATAAAATTCACTGGTACAAGTAAATATATAGCTAAATTCAGAATGCTTTCATGGTGTAATGGTGGTGGGCAAATAACTTAGAGCTCTAGTATGAAGCTTAAAAGACAAAGTACTTTAAAAAACTATAACTACAGTAAGTTGTAAATGGATACACAATGTAAAAAGATGCAAACTGTGACATAAAAACATAAAATGTGGGGGTAGAAGACCTTTGGTCTGCATTTGAAGTTATTATCAGCTACAAATAGGCAGTTATAAATATAAGATGTTTTATGTAAGCCACATGTAATCACAAAGCAAAAGCCCACAGTAGATATATGAAAGAGAAAGAGAAAGGAATATAAGCATACCATGACAGAAAATCATCAAATCACAAAGAGAGCAAGAGAAGAAGAAACTAACAAAAGAATTACAAAACAATCAGAAAGCAATAAACAGAATGGCAATAGAAAGTCCATAACTATAAATAATTACTTTAAAAATAAATGGACTAAATTCTCCAATCAAAACATATAGAATACCTGAATGGATTTTTTAAAAAAAACAAAAACACAAGACCCAACTGTATGCTGCCTACAAAAGATTCACCTCAGATTTAAGGATACATATGGATTGAAAGCAAAGCGATGGAAAAAGATATTCCATGCCAATTGAAACCAAAAGAAAACAGGGATAGCTATATTTATATCAAACAAAATAGACTTTAAGCCAAAGACTGTAACAAAAGACAAAGAAGATCACTATATAATGATAAAGGAATTAATTCATTAAAAGGATATAACAACTATAAATATTTATGCACCAAACATAGGAACACCTAAATATATAAAGCAGATATTAGCAGACCTAAAGGGGAAAATACACAGTAATTCAATAATAGCAGAGGACTTCAATATCCCACTTTCAACAAGAGACAGATCATCCAGACAGATAATCAACAAGGAAACAATGGACTTAAATTGGATTTAAATCACACGTTAGATCAGAGAGAGTAAACAGACATATACAGAACATTCTATCCAAAAGGAGCAGAGTACATATTCTTCTCAAGTGCACATGGAACATTCTCCAGGATAAATAATATGTTAGGCCACAAAATAAGTTTTAATAAATTTAAGAAGATTGAAATCATTAAATATCTTTTCCTGGGCTTCCCTGGTGGCGCAGTGGTTGGGAGTCTGCCTGCCGATGCAGGGGAAGCGGGTTCGTGCCCCGGTCTAGGAGGATCCCACATGCTGCGGAGCAGCTGGGCCCGTGAGCCATGGCCACTGAGCCTGTGCATCCAGAGCCTGTGCTCCGCAACAGGAGAGGCCACAACAGTGAGAGGCCCGTGTACCACAAAATATATACATATATATATATATATATATATATATATGTTTTCCTACCACAATGGTATAAAACTAGAAATCAATTACAAGAAGAAAACTGGAAAATACACAAATAAGTAGAGAGTAAACAACACGCTCATGAACCACCAATGGATCAAAGAAGAAACCAAAAGAGAAATCAAAAAATATCTTGAAACAAAAGAAAATGTAAACGCAACATACCAAAACCTTGGGGATGCAGCAAAAGCACTTCTAAGAGGGAAGTTTATAGCAATAAATGCCTACATTTAGGGTGAAAAAAAGAGCTCAAATAAACAACCTTACTTTACACTTCAAGGAACTGGAAAAAGAAGAACAAAATAAGCCCAAAGATAGCAGAAGGAAGGAAATAACAAAGATCAGACCAGAAATAAATAAAATAGAGACTAAAAAGACAATAGAGAAGATCAATGAAACTAAAAAGCTGATTCTTTGAAAAGATAAACAAAATTGACAAACCTTTAGCTAGACTCTCTAAAAAAAGAGAGAGAAAGGAGTCAAATAAATAAAATCAGAAATTAAAGAGGAGATATTACAATCGATACTGCAGAAATACAAAAGATCATAAGAGACTACTATGAACAATTAAATGCTAGCAAATTGGACAACCTAGAAGAAACAGATAACTTCCTAGACACATACAACCTATCAAGACTGAATCATGATGAAATAGAAAATCTGAACAGATTGATTACTAGTAAGGAATCAGTAATTAAAAATCTCACAACAAACAAAAGTCTGAGACCAGATGGCTTTACTGGTGAATTCTATAAAACATTTAAAGAAGTACTAGTACCAATCCTTCTCAAACTCTTCTAAAAAATAGAAAATAACACTTTCAAACTCATTCTACATGGCCAACATTACTCTGATACCAAAGTCAGACAAGGATATTTCAAGAAAAGAAAATTAGAGGTCAGTATCCTTGAGAAATATAGATACAAAAATCCACAACAAAATATTAATTAGAGAACAAAATATAACAATATGTTAAAAGTATCATACACTATGATCAAGTGGGAAATATTCCAGGGATGCAAGAATGGCCCAACATCTGCAAATCACTCAATGTGAAAAATAATACAATCATCTCAATAGATGTAGAAAAAGCATTTGACAAAATTTAACATCTTTACATAATAAAACCTCTCAACAAACTGTGTTTAGATGGAACGTGCCTCAACATAATGCAAGCCATATATGACAAGCCTACAATTAATATTATACTCAATGGTGAAACACTGAAAGCTTTTTCTCTAAGATCAGGAGCAATACAAGGATGCCTACTCTTACCACTTTTATTCAACATAGTACTAGAAGTCCTAGACAGAGCAATTAAGCAAGAAAAAGAAATAAAAGGCATCCAAATCAGAAAAGAAGAACTAAAATTGTCTCTATTTGAAGAAACATGATATTATATATAGAAAACCCATAAAGATTCCACCAAAAGACTATTAGAGCTAGTAAGTAATTTCAGAAAAGTTTCAGGATACAAAATCAATACACAAAAGTCAGTTGTGTTTCTAAACACCAACAACTAACTGTCAGAAAGATGAATTAAGAAAACAATCCTATTTACAACAGCATAAAAATGAATAAAATTACTTAAGAATAAATTTAACCAAGGAAGTGAAAAATCTGTACACTGAAAACTACAAGATATTAATGAAAGAAAGTCAAGAGGATACAAACAAATGGAAAGATAGTCCATGTTCATATGTTAGAAGAATTAATGTTGTTAAAATGTCCACACTAATCAAAGCAATCTATCTACAGATTCAACGCAATCCCTATTAAAATTCTTACCAACATTTTTCACAGAAAACGCTAAAATTCATTGCTAAAATTTATTTGAAACCATAAAAGACCCTGAATAGCCACAGCAATCCTAAGAAAGAAGAACAATGCTAGAGGCATCATTCCTGTTTTCAAACTACAATACAAAGTTATGGAAATCAAAGCAGTAAGATACTGGCATAAAAACAGACATACAGACCAAAGGCACAGAATTGGGAGCCCAGAAATAAACTCGTGCATATAAGGTCAATGAATTTTCACCAAAGGACTCAAAAATATACAATGGTCAAAGGATAATTTCTTCCATAAATTGTGTTAAGAAAACTGGACAGCCACATGGCATTGAATGCAACTGGGCCCTTATCTTACACAATACACAAAAATCAACTCAAAATGGATTAAAGACCTGAACATAAGACCTGAAACCATAAAATACCTGAAAGAAAACATGGGAGGTTAGTCCTTGATATTGGTCTTGGCGATGACCTTTTCAATTTGATATCAAAAGCAAAGGTGTCAAAGCAAAAATAAACAAATGTGACTAGATCAAACTAAAAGTCTTCTGCACAGCAAAGGAAATCACCAACAAAATGAAAAGCCAACCAATGGAATGGGAGAAAATATTTGCAAACCACATATCCAATGTATACTTTGGTTAATACCCAAAGTATACAAGGAACTCATACAAATCAATAGCAAAAAAGTAAATAACCCAAATTTAAAATGAGCAAAGGACCTAAATAGACATCTTTCCAAAGAAGATTTACAAATGGCAAACAGGTACCTGAAAAGGTTTCAACATCATTTATCATCAGGGAAATGTAAATTAAAGCCAAAATGAGATAACATCTTACATCTGTTAGAAGGTCTATTATCACAAAGACAAGAGATAACAAATGTTGGCAAGGATGTGGAGAAGAGGGAACACTTGTACACTGTTGGTGGGAATGTAAACTGGTATAGCCACTGTTGAAAACAGTATGAAGGTTCCTCAAAAAATCAAAAATAGAACTATCAAATGATCTAGCAATCCCATTTCTGAGTATATATCTAAAGGAAATGAAATCAGTATCTCAAAGATATACCTACACTCCTATGTTCATAGCAGCATTATTCACATTACTCACAAATATCCAAGTATTTGGCAACAGATGAATGGACAAAGAACATGTGATATATATATATATATATATATACATATATATATATACACACACACACACACACACACACACACAAACAACGAAATATTATTCAGACTTAAAACAAGAAGAAAACCTTGTCATTCACAACAACATGGATAAACCTGGAGAATATTATGCTACGTAAAATAAGCCAGACAGAGAAACACAAATACCACACAGTGTCATTTATAATGGAATCTTTTTTTAAAAAATGTTCGACTCGTAGAAACAAAGTATAAAATTGGTTTCCAGGGGTTGCAGTTGGGGGAAATAGGAAAGGTTGGTAAAACGGTATAAACTTTCAGTTATACGATGAATAGGTTCTCTGTTATACATATACATATGTTCCCATATCTCTTCCCTCTTGCGTCTCCCTCTCTCCCACCCTCCCTATCCCACCCCTCCAGGCGGTCACAAAGCACTGAGCTGATCTCCCTGTGCTATGTGGCTGCTTCCCACCAGCTATCTACCTTACGTTTGGTAGTGTATATATGTCCATGCCTCTCTCTCGCTTTGTCACAGCTTACCCTTCCCCCTCCGCATATCCTCAAGTCCATTCTCTAGTAGGTCTGTGTCTTTATTCCTGTCTTGCCCCTAGGTTCCTCATGACATTTTTTTTTAAATTCCATATATATGTGTTAGCCTACAGTATTTGTCTTTCTCCTTCTGACTTACTTCACTCTGTATGACAGACTCTAGGTCTATCCACCTCATTACAAATAGCTCAATTTCATTTCTTTTTATGGCTGAGTAATATTCCATTGTATATATGTGCCACATCTTCTTTATCCATTCATCTGATGATGGACACTTAGGTTGTTTCCATCTCCGGGCTATTGTAAACAGAGCTGCAATGAACATTTTGGTACATGACTCTTTTTGAATTATGGTTTTCTCAGCGTATATGCCCAGTAGTGGGATTGCTGGGTCATATGGTAGTTCTATTTGTGTTTTCTTAAGGAACCTCCATGCTGTTCTCCACAGTGGCTGTATCAATTTACATACCCACTAACAGTGCAAGAAGGTTCCCTTTTCTCTATACCCTCTCCAGCATTTACTGTTTCTAGATTTTTTGATGATGGCCATTCTGACTGGTGTGAGATGATATCTCATTGTAGTTTTGATTTGTATTTCTCTAATGATTAATGAAGTTGAGCATTCTTTCATGTGTTTGTTGGCAGTCTGTATATCTTCTTTGGAGAAATGTCTATTTAGGTCTTCTGTCCATTTTTGGATTGGGTTGTTTGTTTTTTTGTTATTGAGCTGCATGAGCTGCTTATAAAGTTTGGAGATTAATCCTTTGTCTGTTGCTTCATTTGCAAATATTTTCTCATTCTGAGGGTTGTCTTTTGGTCTTGTTTATGGTTTCCTTTGCTGTGCAAAAGCTTTGAAGTTTCATTAGGTCCCATTTGTTTATTTTTGTTTTTATTTCCATTTCTCTGGGAGGTGGGACAGACAGGATCTTGCTGTGATTTATGTCCTAGAGTGTTCTGCCTATGTTTTCCTCTAAGAGTTTGATAGTGTCCGGTCTTACATTTAGGTCTTTAATCCATTTTTAGCTAATTTTTGTGTATGGTGTTAGGGAGTGATCTAATCTCATACTTTTACATGTACCTGTCCAGTTTTCCCAGCACCACTTATTGAAGAGGCTGTCCTTTCTCCACTGTACATTCCTGCCTCCTTTATCAAAGATAAGGTGACCATATGTGCGTGGGTTTATCTCTGGGCTTTCTATCCTGTTCCATTGATGTATCTTTCTGTTTTTGTGCCAGTACAATACTGTCTTGATTACTGTAGCTTTGTAGTATAGTCTGAAGTCAGGGAGCCTGATTCTTCCAGCTCCGTTTTTCGTTCTCAAGATTGCTTTGGCTATTTGGGGTCTTTTGTGTTTCCATACAAATTGTGAAATTTTTTGTTCTAGTTCTATGAAAAACGCCAGTGGTAGTTTGATAGGGATTGCAGTGAATCTGTAAATTGCTTTGGATAGTATACTCATTTTCACAATGTTGATTCTTCCTATCCAAGAACATGGATATCTCTCCATCTGTTCGTATCACCTTTAATTTCTTTCATCAGTGTCTTATAGTTTTCTGCATACAGATCTTCTGTCTCCTTAGGTAGGTTAATTCCTAGGAATCTTATTGTTTTTGTTGCAATGGTAAATGAGAGTGTTTCCTGAATTCCTCTTTCAGATTTTTCATCACTAGTGTATAGGAATGCAAGAGATTTCTGTGCATTAATTTCGTATCCTGCTGCTTTACCAAATTTATTCATTAGCTCTAGTAGTTTTCTGGTAGCATCTTTAGGATTCTCTATGTATAGTATCATGTCATCTGCAAAGAGTGACAGTTTTAGTGCTTTTCCTATTTGGACTCCTTTTATTTCTTTTTCTTCTCTGATTGCTGTGGCTAAAACTTCCAAAACTATGTTGAATGAGAGTGGTAAGAGTGCGCAACCTTGTCTTGTTTCTGATCTTAGTGGAAATTGTTTCAGTTTTTCACCATTGAGAACAATGTTGGCTGTGGGTTTGTCATATATGGCGTTTACTCTGTTGATGTAAGTTCCTTCTATGCCTACTTTCTGGAGGGTTTTTAACATAAACGGGTGTTGAATTTTGTTGAAAGATTTTTCTGATCGATTAAGATTATCATATGGTTTTTATCCTTCAATTTGTTAATATGGTGTATCACCTTGATTGATTTGCATATACTGAAGAATCCTTGCATTCCTGGGATAAACCCCACTTGATCATGGTGTATGATCCTTTTAATGTGCTGTTGGATTCTCTTTGCTAGAATTTTGTTGACAATTTCTGCGTCTATGTTCATCAGTGATATTGGCCTGTACTTTTCTCTCTGTGACATCTTTGTCTGGTTTTGGTATCAGAGTGATGGTGGCCTTGTAGAATGAGTTTGGGAGTATTCCTCCCTCTGATATATTTTGGAAGATTTTGAGAAGGATACATGTTAGCTCTTCTCTAAATGTTTGACAGAATTCACCTGTGAAGCCATCTGGTACTGGACTTTTGTTTGCTGGAAGATTTTTAATCACAGTTTCAATTTCTTTACTTGTGATTGGTCTGTTCATATTTTCTATTTCCTCCTGGTTCAGTCTTGAAGGCTGTGCTTTTTAAGATTTTTTCCATTTCTTCCAGGTTGTCCATTTTATTGGCATACAGTTGCTTGTAGTGACCTCTCATGAGCTTTTGTATTTCTGCAGTGTCAGTTGTTACTTTTTTCATTTCTCTTTCCGTTGATTTGAATCTTCTCCCTTCTTTTCTTGATGAGTCTGGCTAATGGTTTATCAATTTTATCTTCAAAGAACCAGTTTTTAGTTTTATTGATCTTTGCTATTGTTTCCTTCATTTCTTCTTCATTTATTTCTGATCTGATCTTTATGATTTCTTTCCTTCTGCTAACTTTGGGGGGTTTTTTGTTCTTCTTTCTCTAATTCCTTTAGGCGTAAGTTTAGGTTATTTGAGATGTTTCTTGTTTCTTAAGGTAGGATTGTATTGCTAAACTTCCCTCTTAGAACTGCTTTTGCTGCATCCCATAGGTTTTGGGTCGTCGTATTTTCATTGTCATTTGTAACTAGGTATTTTTGGATTTCCTCTTTGATTTCTTCAGTGATCTCTTGGTTATTTACTAGCATATTGTTTAGCCTCCATGTGTTTCTATTTTTTACAGGTTTTTTTTTTCCTGTAATTGATATCTAGTCTCATAGCATTGTGGTTGGAAAAGATACTTGATATGATTTCAATTTTCTTAAATTTACTGAGGCTTTGTGACCCAAGATATGAACTATCCTGGAGAATGTTCCACGAGCATTTCAGAAGAAGGTGTATTCTTTTGTTTTTGGATGGAATGTCCTATAAGTATCAATTAAGTCCACCTTGTCTAATGTGTCATTTGAAGCTTCTGTTTCCTTATTTATTTTCATTTTGGATGATCTGTCCATTGGTGAAAGTGGCATGTTAAAGTCCCCTACTATTATTGTGTTACTGTTGATTTCCCCTTTTATGGCCGTTAGCATTTGCCTTATACATTGAGGTGCTCCTATGTTGGGTGCATAAATATTTACAATTGTTTTACCTTCTTCTTGGATTGATCCCCAGATCATTATGTAGTGTCCTTCTTAGTCTCTTGTAATAGTCTTTATTTTAAAGTCTATTTTTTCTGATATGAGAATTGCTACTCCAGCTTTCTTTTGATTTCTGTTTGCATGGAATATCTTTTTCCATCCTCTCACTTTCAGTCTGTATGTGTCCCTAGGTCTGAAGTGGGTCTCTTGTAGACAGCATATATATGGGTCTTGTTTTTGTATCCATTCAGCCAGTCTATATCTTTTGGTTGGAACATTTAATCCATTTACATTTAAGGTAATTATTGATATGTGTGCTCCTATTACCATTTTCTTAATTGTTTTGGGTTTGTTTTTGTAGGCCTTCCCTTCTCTTATGTTTCCTGCCTAGAGTAGTTCCTTTGGCCTTTGTTGTAAAGCTGGTTTGGTAGTGCTGAATTCTCTTAACTTTTGCTTGTCTGTAAAGGTTTTATTTTCTCTGAAAAATCTGAATGAGATCCTTGCTGGGTAGAGTAATCTTGGTTGCAGGTTTTTCCCTTTCATCACTTTAAATATGTCCTGCCACTCCCTTCTGGCTTACAGGGTTTCTGCTGAAAGATCAGCTGTTAACCTTATGGGTATTCCCTTGTATGTTATTTGTTGGTTTTCCCTTGCTGATTTTAATGTTTTTTCTTTGTATTTAATTTTTGATAGTTCGATTAATATGTGTTTTGGCATGTATCGCCTTGGATTTATCCTGTATGGGATTCTCTGTGCTTCCTGGACTTGATTGACTATTTCCTTTCCCATGTTAGGTAAGTTTTCAGCTATAATCTCTTCAAATATTTTCTCAGAACCTTTCTTTTTCTCTTCTTCTCTGGGACCCCTATAATTTGAATGTTGGTGTGTTTAATGATGTCCCAGAGGTCTCTGAGATTATCCTCAGTTCTTCTCATTCTTTTTTCTTTATTCTGCTCTGTGGCAGTTATTTCCACTATTTTATCTGCCAGCCCACTTATCTGTTTTTCTGCTTCAGTTATTCTGCTATTTATTCTTTCTAGAGAATTCTTAATTTCATTTATTGTGTTGTCATCATTGTTTGTTTGCTCTTTAGTTCTTCTAAGTCCTTGTTAAATGTTTCTTGTAGTTTCTCCATTCTATTTCCAAGATTTTGGATCATCGTTACTATCATTACTCTGAATCCTTTTTCAGGTAGACTGCCTATTTCCTCTTCATTTGTTTGGTCTGGTGGGTTTTTACCTTGCTCCTTCATCTGCTGCATATTTCTCTGTCTTCTCATTTTGCTTAACTTACTGTGCTTGGGATCTCCTTTTTGCAGGCTGCAGGTTCACAGTTCCTGTTGTTTCTGGTGTCTGTCCCCAGTGGGTAAGGTTGGTTCAGTGGCTTGTGTAGGCTTCCTGGTGGAGGAGACTGATGCCTGTTTTCTGATGGGTGGAACTGGATCTTCTCTTTCTGCTGGGCAGGGCCACATCCAGTGGTGTGTTTTGGGATATCTGTGAATTTAGTATAACTTTAGGCAGCCTCTCTGCTAACGGGTGGGGCTGTGTTCCTGTCTTACTAGAGGTTTGGTATGTGTCGTCCAGCACTGGAGCTTGCTGGCCATTGGGTGGAGCTGGGTCTTAGTGTTGAGATGGAGATCTCTAGGAGAGCTCTCACCAATTGATATTATGTGGGGGCAGGATGTCTCTGGTGGTCCAGTGTCCTGGAGTTGGCTCTCCCACCTTGTAGACTCAGGCCTGACACCCAGCTGGAGCACTAAGACCCTGTCAGCCACACAGCTCAGAAGAAAAGGAAGAAAAAAAAGGAAGAGAAAAAATAATATAATAAAATATAAAAAATAATAAAATAAAATATATAATAAAAAGAAGAGAGCAACCAAAGCAATAAACAAACCCACCAATGATAACAAGCACTAAAAACTAAACTAAGATAAACATAATAATCAGAAACAAATCAGTTGCAGACAGCAAACCCCAAGTCTACAGTTGCTCCCAAAGTCCACTGTCTCAATTTTGGAAACACTCATTTTCTATTCAGGTATTCCACAGATGCAGGGTTCATCAAGTAGACTGTGGGGATTTAATCCACTGCTCCTGAGGCTGCTGGGAGAGATTTCCCTTTCTCTTCTTTGTTCTCACAGCTCCTGGGGTTCAGCTTTGATTTTGGCCCTGTCTCTGCATGTAGGTCACCTGAGGGCATCTGTTCCCCACCCAGACAGGACGGGGTTAAAGCTGTGGCTGATTAGGTCTCTCTTGCTCACTCAGGCCAGGGAGAGGGTGGAGTACGGTAGTCATAATTGGAATGCAGGGTGAGCCTGTGGTGGCAGAGGCCCGTATGACACTGCAACAGCCTGAGGCGTGCCATGCATTCTCCCAGGGAAGTTGTCCTTGGATCTCAAGACCCTGGCAGTGGCATGCTGCAGAGGCTCCCAAGTTGGGGAAGAGTGTGGGTAATGACCTGTGCTTGCACACAGGATTCTTGGCGGCAGTGGCAGCAATGTTAGTGTTTCATGCCCGTCTCTGGCATCCATGCTGATAGCCATGGCTTGCATCCATCTCTGGAGCTCATTTAGGCAGTTCTCTGAATCCCCTCTCCTTGCGCACCCCGAAACAATGGTCTCTTGCCTCTTCAGCAAGTCCAGACTTTTTCCCTGACTCCTTCCCGGCTAGCTGTGGCACACTAGCCCCTTTCAGGCTGTGTTCACACAGCCAACCCCAGTCCTCTCCCTGGGGTCCGACCTCCAAAGCCTGAGCCTCAGCTCCCAGCCCCCACCCGTCCCAGCGGGTGAGCAGACAAGCCTCTCAGGCTGGTGAGTGCTGGTCAGCATTGATCCTCTGTGAGGGAATCTCTCCGCTTTGCCCTCCGCACCCCCGTTGCTGCGCTCTCCTCCATGACTCTGAAGCTTCCCCCCTCTGCCACCCACAGTTTCTGCCCTCGAAGGGGCTTCCTAGTGTGTGGAAACTTTTCCTCCTTCACAGCTCCCTCCCAGAGGTGCAGGTCCCATCCCTATTCTTTTGTCTCTGTTTTTCCTTTTTTTTTTTGCCCTACCCAGGTACATGAGGAGTTTCTTGCCTTTTGGGAGGTCTGAGGTCTTCTGCTAGTGTTCACTAGGTGTTCTGTAGGAGTTGTTCCACATGTAGATGTATTTCTGATTTTTTTTTTGGTTTTTTTTGCGGTATGCAGGCCTCTCACTGTTGTGGCCTCTCCCATTGTGGAGCACAGGCTCTGGACGTGCAGGCTCAGCGGCCATGGCTCACGGGCCCAGCCACTCCACAGCATGTGGGATCCTCCCAGCCTGAGGCACAAACCTGTGTCCCCTGCATCAGCAGGCGGACTCTCAACCACTGTGCCACCAGGGAAGCCCTATTTCTGATGTATTTGTGCGGAGGAAGGTGATCTCCACGTCTTACTCCTCCTCCATCTTCCAAACAGCCTGTATTTTTTTTTAACTAATTTATTTATAGTATGCTTTCAGAAATTCCCTGGTGGTCCAGTGGTTAGGACTCTGTGCTTTCATTGCCCAGGGCATGGGTTCAGTCCCTGGCTGGGGAACTAAGATCCCACAAGCCACGCCGTGTGGCCAAAAATGAATAAATATATAAATAAATACAGTATGCTGTCCCCTTAAGAATGCAAGCTCCATAATGGCCGGATTTTGTGCCTGTTTTGGTCATTGACTATACCTCCCCAAGTGCTAGGACAGAATCTGGCATACAGTGTGCATTCAGTAAATATGTGTGTGGAAGGAATAGGGACCATTAGCTGAGTAACCCAAGTCGGCCTCCACAAGACTGGAAATTGAGGCTTCTAGTCAATTCCCGGAGAGATGTTAGGAAAAATAGGCAAATTTTCCTCACCACTTTCTCACAATTTCAGAGGCTCAAAAGTAGCTAATGGTGGGAAAAGAAAATAAACGTTAACTTGGAGAAGGTGCTCGATTATACTCATGATAGAAGAAACAGCTAAAATAAGAATGAGGCAGTATTTTTTTCTGTCAGATTAGCACTCAGTGTTGGTGGGGGCATAGGAGAGGCAGTGACTCACAGACACTGCTGGAAGGGTAGATTGCTGCAACTTTTATGACGAAAAATTGTGTAATTACTTTCATCTAATAATTCTACCCTTAAGACTTTGTCCTGCAGATATACTTGCACATGTGTGCACCGTTGGAAATAGGAAAAGAGTAAAACAACCTAAATGTCCACTAGAAGGGAACTGGCTGTATAAATGATATGACATATAAGCAACAGAACACCATGCAGCCTTTAAAAAAGAATAAATTAGGGCTTCCCTGGTGGCACAGTGGTTGAGAGTCCACCTGCCAATGCAGGGGACACGGGTTCGTACCCTGGTCCAGGAAGATCCCACATGCCACGGAGAGGCTGGGCCCATAAGCCATGGCCACTGAGCCTGTGCGTCCGGAGCCTGTGCTCCGCAACGGGAGAGGCCGCGACAGTGAGAAGGCTGCGTACCGCAAAGAAAAAAAAAAAGAATAAGGTAGACCACTATATTTCACCTCTCCAGAAGCTCACAGTTAGTACCGCCAAACATTTTTTGAATTTGCAGACTACCTTACAGTTTTATTAGTGAAAATAATAAATTGTTTTTATTCCAATAGCAAAGCTTTTATAACTGTGAAAATACCTGTTTTATCTAGAATTATAGGCATCTCAGAAAACTAACACAAATGGGCTGTAGATGGTGGACATGAACTTTACTTCATCTCCAATAATTTTAAATTTAGTTTGTTATACTTTCCAGATCCATTTCAAGATACATCTTCTCCATGAAGGCTTCCCCTGGGCCCCTGTGAATACTGCATGACAAGCACCCCCAGAGACTTAGTCTCAGGAGGCAGTACAGGAACGAGTCATCCTACCCCCGATGGCATCAGACTTTTGCATCAAGTCAGGAAAAGTGGAATCTAAGGATGTAGATGAAATCTTACTAAGCCCACGAGCTAAATGTGAATAATGATGGCCATACCACGCACCCAGATGTTTGAATCAGCAACTTAGAGATCATACCAGATTGTTCTTTCTTTCCCCATACAACAGTTCATCAACAAATTCTGTCCACTCTACTACCAAAATAAATCTCCACCCCCTTCCTCCATCTCCATTGCCTACATGTGAGACTGCAAGAGCCCCCTAATCATTCTCTTTCCTTTCATTCACCCTCCCACTCCGCTTTGTACCCCAAATTTCTCTGACTTCTGCTCAAGCATCCACAGGTAATATAAGAGTAATAATAAAATACAGACTAAGTACAATGGTTAAAAAAACAGAAAGAGAGTGAGAGAAATCAGCTCTGCTTAAGGAGATCAGGAAAGTTTTCGCAGAAGAGAACACCCTTTGATCATTTCTTGAAGGACAAGCAGCAATTTTCCAGATGAGTGATGTGTGTGGGGGAGAGCTTGTCAGCAGAAGGAATAGCATGTACAAAGGCACTTAGGTGTGAATCAGCAGACTGTTTAGTAAATTGAAAGCAGTTCAGGATGGGTAGGGAGCAGGATGGATGTGGGAGGGTGGTAAGGAAGGTAAGCAAAGTCCACCCATGGAGAGCCTACGCCTTATGAGCCATTGTGAAGAATCTGACCTCCTTTATGGAGTCCAGTGGTTATCAATGCTTTGGGGTCATAAATCTTTAAAATCTAGTGAAACTATGAACCAAAGTCTCAGGAAAAAGAGAGAAAAAAGCACACTCCCCAAAATAACGCACACAGTGTCCACAAACACTCTGAAGCCCATAAATAGCTTGGACTTTAGGTTTAAAATCCTGCTACAGGCAACATGCCCACTTTCAGTTTTTTTAAGTGGCTGGAAGTATATACAACAATCAGGAGACTAATATTATCCAATTTGTGTTTCAGAAAAATAGCCAGCTCTGTTGTGAACAGATTAAAAGCAACTGAGATTAATGGTAGAATGAGCAAAAAGGCACAATGACAACCATCTGGTCAGGAGATGATAAAAGAAATAGTCAAGAAAGTTTTGGAAAGATGAGTGATTCAATCTATCAGATATTTAAATGTATTACAATAGTTAATGTGATGCTGATCAAAAAAGAGCTAAAGAAATCAATGAAAAAGATAGAAAATCTACATACAGAATTTTGTATTATGCTTTTTCAAGATAAAACTTGAAAGGGAGGGCTTCCCTGGTGGCGCAGTGGTTGAGAGTCTGCCTGCCGATGCAGGGGACGTGGGTTCGTGCCCTGGTCCGGGAGGATCCCACATGCCGCAGAGCGGCTGGGCCCGTGAGCCACGGCTGCTGGGCCTGCGTGTCTGGAGCCTGTGCTCTGCAACGGGAGAGGCCACAACAGTGAGAGGCCCGCGTACAAAAACAACAACAACAACAAAAAAAAAACTTGAAAGGGAAAGGACAGATTATTCAGTAAATCATTGTCAGGACAAGTGGAAAACTATTTGGAAAAGATATAAACTTAAATTCTCACACTGCCATACAACAAAATAAATTCCAGATGGATCACAATCTAAATGTAAAATAATGAAACCAAAAAAGTACTGCAAGAAAATGTAGGGAAAGTGTATATAATCCTGGGATGGGGAAGATTTCTAAATCTTTCTAAACACAACAAAGGCAAAAACTTTAAAAGGAAAACAGGCAAAGACTCAACTACATACACAATAATTTCTCATGTAAAAATATACCAAGGGAAAAAAGTCAAAAGGTGATAAGCAAATGGGAAAAATGATAGAAGATGCATAGCCAAACGAATACTATCCTTCTGGATAAAGAATTTCAATAAGATTAATTGGAAAATAAGCATCACAACAGAAATAGAGGCAAGGAATACTAGTAGGCAATTTATACAAGAAAAAATGTCCAACTTCATTAGTATTTTAAGAAATACAAATAAAACCACCATGAGGTACCATTTCCCTCGCATCAGATTGGCAAGGTTTTTATTTAAAAACAATACTACTTAAAGCAGGATACAAAATTAATGCACAGAAATCTCTTGCACTCCTATACACTAATAATGAAAAATCTGAAGGGGAAATTAAGGAGACACTTCCATTTACCATTGCAACAAAAAAATAAAATACCTAGGAATAAACCTACCTAAGGAGACAAAAGACCTGTATGCAGAAAACTATAAGACACTGATGAAAGAAATTAAAGATGATACAAACAGATGGAGAGATATACCATGTTCTTGGATTGGAAGAATCAATATTGTGAAAATGACTATACTACCCAAAGCAATCTACAGATTCAATGCAATCCCTATCACACTACCAATGGCATTTTTCACAGAACTAGAACAAAAAATTTCACAATTTGTATGGAAACACAAAAGACCCTAAATAGCCAAAGCAGTCTTGAGAAAGAAAAATGGAGCTGGAAGAATCAGGCTCCCAGACTTCAGACTATACTACAAAGCTACAGTAATCAAGACAATATGGTACTGGCACAAAAACAGAAATATAGATCAATGGAACAGGATAGAAAGCCCAGAGATAAACCCATGCACATATGGTCACCTTATCTTTGATAAAGGAGGCAAGAATATACAATGGAGAAAAGACAACCTCTTCAATAAGTGGTGCTGGGGAAACTGGACAGCTACATGTAAAAGAATAAAATTAGAACACTCCCTAACTCCATACACAAAAATAAACTCCAAATAGATCAAAGACCTAAATGTAAGGCCAGACACTATAAAACTCTTAGAGGAAAACATAGGCAGAACACTCTATGACATTAATCACAGCAAGATCCTTTTTGACCCATTTCCTAGAGAAATGAAATAAAAACAAAAATAAACAAATGGGACGTAATGAAACTTAAAAGCTTTTCACAACAAAGGAAACCATAAACAAGACCAAAAGACAACCCTCAGAATGGGAGAAAATATCTGCAAACGAAGCAACTGACAAAGGATTAATCTCCAAAATATACAAGCAGCTCATGCAGCTCAATATCAAAAAAACAAACAACCCAATCCAAAAATGGGCAGGAAACCTAAATAGACATTTCTTCAGAGAAAATAGACAGATTGCCAGCAAACACATGAAAGGATGCTCAACATCACTAATCATTAGAGAAAAGCAAATCAAAACTACAATGAGGTATCACCTCACACCGGTCAAAATGGCCATCATCAAAAAATCTACAAACAATAAATGCTGGAGAGGGTGTAGAGAAAAGGGAACCCTCTTGCACTGTTGGTGGGAATGGAAATTGATACAGCCACTATGGAGAACAGTATGGAGGTTCCTTAAAAAACTACAAATAGAACTACCATACCACCCAGCAATCGCACTACTGGCATATACCCTGAGAAAACCATAATTCAAAGAGTCATATACCACAATGTTCACTGCAGCTCTATTTACAATAGCCAGGACATGGAAGCAACCTAAGTGTCCATCAACAGATGAATGGATAAAGAAGATGTGTCACATATATGCAATGGAATATTACTCAACCATAAAAAGAAACGAAATTGAGTTATTTGTAGTGAGGTGGATGGACCTAGAGACTGTCATACAGAGTGAAGTAAGTCAGAAAGAGAAAAACAAATACCATATGCTTACACATATATATGGAATCTTAAAAACAAAATGGTTCTGAAGAACATAGTGGCAGGACAGGAATAAAGATGCAGACATAGAGAATGGACTTGAGGACATGGGGAGGGGGAAGGGTAAGCTGGCAATGACATATATACACTACCGAATGTAAAACAGATAGCTAGTGGGAAGCAGCCGCATAGCACAGGGAGATCAGCTCAGTGCTCTGTGACCACCTAGAGGGGTGGGATAGGGAAGCTGGGAGGAAGGCAAAAGAGGGAGGGGATATGGGGATATATGTATACATAGAGCTGATTCACACTGTTGTACAGCAGAAACTAACACACCATTGTAAAGAAATTATACTTCAATAAAGATGTTAAAAATAAACAAATAAAAACAATAGTATTTAAGATACGGGAAAATATGTCTTCTCATGCACCAGTGGTAGGAGAATAAATTGAAGGGAAGAAAAACTTTCTGGAGGGCAATTTAACAAAAAGAATCAAACCTTTATAAGCACATATACCCTTTAGTCTACCAGCTCTGCTTCTAGATGTGTATCCTAAGAAAATAATTCTGTTTTAGGTATAAGGAAATACATAACAATTTTTACTGTAGCAAATAATTTAAATTTGATTGAATAGGTGAATGCCATCTAATCATTAAAAACTAACTATAAAAAAGTATGTTGTAGAAAAATATTTAGAGGCATGATCTAATGTTCACACCAGTTTGTTAAATGGAAAAACAAAATAAAAACAAAAGCAGGCTATAAAACCGTATTATTACATACTAGCCTAGCACAACCCCACTACCACCCTATGCTACCATACATAAACAAGAGAATATATGTTGCTTGAGATATTAATCTGAAGCACATTGATACAACAAATGATAGCTAATTATCAGTAGTAATAGTAGCAGTAATAGAAACAATACACAACACTAAGCAAATGGCAGCCTGACTCACAGTTAACATGTCAGTAATGGAATTCAGAGAGCGAGCCAGGTTTCTAGAATCCCTTCACTGGTCTGCTGCAATACCGCTGATGTGGCATGATTGACCTTGTTATACCTCCTCATACTGGTCGCTTCATCCTAATCCTGCCCCTTTCCCTGCCAAATTTTGGCCCATAAATTTCAAAAGGAAGAACACAGAGAGGAAAACTACATGCAGTTGGACATGGAAACTATGAAGGGACAGAAAAAGAGCTTTGGGGTTGCTGCTGCATCCCCTGGAGGCATCAGTAATTTCTCTAGTAGTGGTACTGATTGACATGAGTTGGAAAGCATTGCTCCGGATTGATGGGCTGACAGCTACGTGGTGATAGTCCTGGTATAACTTAGCACAAGAGTGCTTAGATACCATCCTGTGGCCTCCGGCTCACTAAGACATGCTGATTTCTAAGTATCCTGGTTTGTATGTCATGGCAAGCACCATGTTTTCATCCATTTTCAATATAATGTTTTCATTTCAAAAGGTCCACATGGGGCCCCTGAAAATTTACAGCTTTCATATAAATCAGTTTACCATGCATTAAAACCATATCATATACACTATAGAAGAGCATCTCAACAAATCTGTACTTCATTTTGAGATATGCTAGCATGGAAGTTACAACGAGTAATATTTAAGCCTAATTTGCAATGGAGAAAACATGTTTCTATTTAGTTCACATTTGCAGACTTATCTTTGTGACTCCTAATTCCTTTGCTTCTGATTCCCCCCTTTCAAAACTATAGACAAGAGGTTCATCAGAAGACCTTACTTGGTACTGAAAGCAGTTGAATGTGAGGCAGAAAAAATGGAATAGCTTTTGAAATTGGGGAAAAATAGAAAGAAAACTACTGCCCACATAAATGAGTGGATGTTTAACAAAGGAAGTTACCCCAAAGGTCAGAGGTTGGCAGAGGAAATATGCTATTTACCAATGGTGGGGAAGGAAAAGACACATAAAACTTACTCTAAATATCTGCCATTCTGTTTTATTTAAGACCAGGGTACATTAGCAGGGGAGAGCTGTGTACACAGTGAGGACACCAAGCTACAGGGTCCAGTTCCTAAATCAGCAGCGAGAAGTTACTCTCACCAGTCCTAATCTGTTTCAGCAGAATTCCTATTACTAACTGAGAGTGGTAATCTCAGAGAATATCTATTTTACTATCAATAGTTCTTTAGTTCTTCATAATTTTTAAAATTTATTTTATTTTGTTTTATTTATAGTATATTCTAGCTCAATTATCTTGTTTGATTTATCTCAAGATTTTGCTTACTATCATTTGTTTGGAATCTCACTCCTAAAAGTTGCTGGAACCTATTTTGTTGACATTTACAGTCATTCCACATAGTAGAAAATAATAAATTACATTTTGCTAAAAGAAAATGAAATTATTAGTCCGTTTTGACAGTTTTCATTGATGAAAAAGGCATCCTCCTCATAAATTAAATTTTATGTGAGCTTCCTTTATATTTGGAAAATCCAGGAGTGATTATTTAAAAGCGAAACCATCCATTTACCAGAATAACTCAGAACAAACCCGTGGTGTTATAAGACCTGACAGTATTTCTTTGAACAGAATGTTATTAGCTCATAAATTTAAGGCAGGCACACAGATGCCTGCCCCACACATAACATAAAACATTTTGCTTCAAAAAACCCTCGGTCACATTTTGACCATAAACACTACATACTTGATAATCTCACCAGTGGGAGGTTTAGGTTGTAAAGAGTTTACCATTTCTCACACATTCAGGCAGAAAGATGTACTCTTTCATTCTGAAGATCCTCATTTGGTTTCCCCCACACTTCATCAACAAACCCATGCTTCACTCCAGAAATTTCTTTTCTAACTTACCTTGGGCATACAAATCTGGAAGGGGAGAGATGCTGCAGTACAGGCAGCATCAGCATGTGGCCAAGGGAAATGAAATCTCAGTTCCTACCAACAATACAAATCTCTGACATTTGATAGCAGGGGAAAAAAGGGGGAGCTAATGTCCCATCTAATCTCAGCGCTTTCGCAGCAGATATTTAAATGAAAACAGTTCAAGCTCCTGACGCCACAGAAGGTAGACTTTGCATAATGTTCAGTTTCTAATGCCTCCAGAAGGTATCTGATATTTATTTATAAGCCAAATATATTAAGCCTGAAATGAAAAAGCTTCTAGAATTTCCAAAAAGCCTATATAAAATTGCCTGAATATGTATTAGCGTATAAGTTGGAAGAAAACATTTTTTAATCCTACTTAGGTTTTTCTGGTTATTATTTGCCCTCCCCACCCCATCCCATACACTGGATCATGAAAACACGATTTTAAAGATTTTTTAACACAGACATCATTGACTTGATTGTTGAAATCTCCCTGAAGCCCATTTTTAAAGATCACCTGGGAAAAAAAATCTTTGGAGATTTTGTAAACTGTCCCAGTTTCCAAAAAAGCAGAGAGGTGAGTGCAAAGACCCTTTGAGATTATGAGATGGCAAGTGCGGAGGCTTCAGGAGGTGTTCTGAAAGAAGCAAGTCCCTCACAAACGCAACTGTAAAGCAAGAAGTCATTTTCCTCCCTGATCATAACAAAAGAAACTGAAGCAAACTCCTGTTTAACTGGAATCAAACCATCAGAAGTTCACATAACCATTGTTTTATTAAGTTGCCTTTCATGAGAAAGAGACAAATGAAGCATAAACAAGCTGGCTCAGAGACTTATTTTTAAAAGCAGCTATTAGGATACGTGGAGCAGCTATTAAATCAGTGGAGATTTAACCTGAAATAAATAGCCTCATAAATATGACAAGGATTCTAAAGTTGTGATTCATGTTCATATGATAATGTTAGTGAGTGTATTTTATCATTTGTTAATCATTTGAAAAGTGGTTTTGCCCCAAACGGTTAAAAGTTCTAACCCCAAGTTAATTACAATATATGTTTTTAATTAACCTATCCCCAGCCTATTTTGGACAAATTGAAATCACAACAAAATGAAGAATGAGGGTTATTTATCTTACTTGGGGAGAGAGGGACAGGGAGACTGAGTGAGTTATTTTAAAACGTAACTTTAATATGCATCATTTCTTTGTAGAGCAATTAGATGATAACACAAGGTTAGAGACTGAAAAATCTGTATCTACAATATAATTTACTTTATAGCAGAATAAATTTGGGGAAAATTCACGAACTCAGTTTTACCAAATGTAAGTTAAGGGTGTCAGTATGCTTTCTGTATCTTCCACAATACAAAATTACGAGGTTCACTGACCTGGTCAAATTGAGCTGGATAAAGGTAATTGGCCATATAAATGGTGAAACCTATTTTTACGTGGAGAAAGTAAGACTGGCCATTGATTTGACCACAAATATATAAATGCTGTCCTTATGTCTTTATATGGATTTATTTGAATAAGATGCTCGTCCAGTAATCAACCCTAAGTTTCTTGTGAAGGTACCAGACCATTACTATTACTATCTCCTACCTATAAATGAAAAAGTGAAAGTAAAAATCATAAAAACAAGTTGCCCGACATATAGGATGAGGTTAAAAATAGGACTTAGAATTGTAAAAGTATTGAAAATAGTGCTCTGCATTCAGTAAGCACTTAACACATATTTGTGGAGTAAATGAATGAACTGACACTCCACAGCCCAGATCAGCAGGCTTTCCAAGCACCCTGTGGTTCTTGCTAAGACCTTTAGATGTTCATATAAGATGAAAATTACAGGAGGCACATATTTCTGCTACTGCCTTTAACCATCTCTTTTTGCCCCTGTCTCTCTTGGGTCTCTTTGCTACCTCTAGGATAACCCAAGTTTGCTCCAAGGGAGTTCACAATGTAATATATGCATAGTAGGAGAAACCTAAGTTCTAAACATAGTCTTCCCAGCTCTCCCAGTAACTATGGGCCTTAGGGAAGTCATAAGACATGCTTTTATTTCCCTACCCACAGAAGGATTAAAGGCTGAATTTGACCCATAGTCTGTTGGTGTTAAGGATGTCAGAGCCACACTATTCCTCTCAATGGGGAAAACTTCCAGGAGTTTAAATGGTGTTAAGAGATTTGGAAAAACCAAAAGAAGAGTTTCCTTTCATCCCTAATTCCACAGCACCTACGGCTGGACTCTCTACCAAGCCAAGAGAGGGAAGCTGAACTGACCCCACTCTCAGCTCAGTCATGTTCAGTAGCATGATTGATAACAGCATCTTTACTGACCAGGATGTATGGGTGATGTCCTGCTAGGCTTGTTGCAAAATTAATGCTACATAAAAGTGAAATGAAATTGGAATTAGTATTGTTAAATACATAATGACAATAATAAAGAACTCTTCTTACCACTCTCAAAGGCCCAGGAAAAGTGTCCACATAGTTTTTCTCATTAGCACAAAAAGAGTCTAAATGGTTTCATGAGAAGGTTTAAATAACAGGAAAAAAAATCATATTCCTTCTCTTGGAAAAATTAATAAACAGTTAAATGAGAAATAGTAAGAAGAAATCCTCAGGATGTTCTCTAATGGAGAATACTCAGCCTTTGGAATTTAAATATCTGAGAAAAAATTGAAAGGTCACTTGTCCAAAGACCCAAGGGCAAAATCTGGAATTTTCTTCAACTAATCTAAGCGCCATCATATTTCCTGCTCATTTTCAACATCATTAATCACACTGAATTACATTTTCAATCACACTGAAAAAACAAGGCTAGAACAGAGATCCACGTTTTCACTTCATTCTTGTTCAAAGAAAAAACATAATCTATAGGACGTTATGAACACGCTGTCTCTGAATCCTAATCCTCCCCTAGGTGTAAACGGGCCAGCCAGCTTTCCAGCCAACAGTCAGCCATACATCTGTACACTTTTAGAGAGCAATGTATGCCTTGTCTTCATTCACTGAGTCCATAAACATTTCACCAACCAAATGAAAAGCCCTGGGTAAAGAAGAAGATACAGACTCTGACCTTGAAGAGCTTAAAATTTAGTATGGAAGACATATTTGCATGCCAAATTACTAGAACATGAAGTAAAATGTACACACTGCCATCAATAAGGTTCTTTAAAAAATCCAACATCTATGACATTTCAGAGGCCACAGCTACGTTGAGAACGTGAGAACATTTCCCAGCATTTAAAAAATCACTCCAGGGACTTCGCTGGTGGCGCAGTGGTTAAGAATCCGTCTGCCATGCAGGGGACACGGGTTCGAGCCCTGGTCCGGGAAGATCCCACATGCCGCGCAGCAACTAAGCCCATGCACCACAACTACTGAGCCTGAGCTGTAGAGCCCGCAAGCCACAACTACTGAAGCCCGCTAGCCTAGAGCCCATGCTCCGCAACAAGAGAAGCCACCGCAATGAAAAGCTCACGCACCGCAAAGAAGAGTAGCCCCTGCTCACTGCAACTAGAGAAATCCCGCGTGCAGCAACTAAGACCCAATGCAGCCATAAATAAATTAACTAATTAATTTTTTTAAAAAATCACTCCAGAAAATATTCCAGATTATTAAACAGATCTGAGAAAACAAAGCATCATAGCTGAGGGAGGAAAAAACAAAATTAAAAAACCGTTTCAAAGTAGCATCTTCATTTTTTCATTCAACTACACACACACCAGAAAAACATAAAATGAGATCAGATTTCTCCAATCCAACTTTGCCTAGTCTCTATGAGAAAGCTAGTTTCAAATGCACCAGCAACTTGGAGATTAAAATGTGAAGCGAGCGAATGTCACATCGTTATACAGGTACAGTGTTCAAATTACCCTTACGATTAAAAATCACATTTTATTTTTTTCAATGAACACTCTAAACATGCACAGTCAGAAGCCTTTTACCTTTGCTGTTTAATTATCCATCTGATTGCAGCTCAGATCAGCTCTTTATAATCCAATTTTGAGAAAACAATGCATCTATTTAAAAGCATAGTTTGTTCAAGTAGAAAGTTGACTGAATTCTCCTAGTCTAGAAAGAAATTGGCATGTTTGCTTGTGCATATCAAATTATTTAATTGCAAAACTGGGAATTATTCCATAGATGTGAATGGATATCTAGTTTATGTCACAAAGGAGAGATTATACTCTTAGGAAAAGTTATTTACTTACTCATTTTCCTAACTAGATTTCCATGCACATGAGAATTTCACGTCAGGAAACTATTGCCAACAATGTCCCACCAGAGACAACCAAAAGAAGATCACAAATGTCTTGTTAGCTGTAAATAATGATAAAATGGAGATCTTTGGGAGTATGATTACAGCTGGTCTAGCGTATAGAGTTTTAAATTTATATTAAGCCAAGTAAACTACATTTTACTGATTTAAGCTGATGCATTAAAACAGGTTTGTTGTACGCCTTGTCACAAAACAAGAAAAATCAAGGAACAGCATCAACTCCTTTTTTCCCAAAATATTTTTCCAATTATAAGGTCTATAGCTCCTCCTTCTCTGCATATGCTGACAAATGCACCTCTCCTGCCCCCCTAACTTAAGTACATTACTCCCTGCAGTAACTTGTCTGAACTTGTTTGTCTGTAGTTCTTACTGGCAATTTCTAAGTTATCTTTCGAGATCTTCTGAGGAAATGACTTATCAGGGCATCTCATGTGTTCTTTTGTGTTCATGCCCCCTCCCCCTTTATTTTCCTTCCTTGCCACCATAGGAGGAAACATACAAAAGTCTATAATTTACGGTGGCTTATTTGTTTTTAGTTGAATGTATCTGGAAACTATTTTTTAGAAAAGGACTGAACTGGGAAATAGGAGCTTTGGAGCCTGGTCACTGTGTAGCCTTGGGCCAGTTATATAATTCACTGGGCCTGTCTTCTCTGGCACAAAATAAAGAGGACCTTAATAGATGATCAATCTCAAAAGTTCTGACAACCTTGACACTGGAGGACTTTCTAGCTCTTGGAATTGGGACCTCACACTTGGATGCCATTTGTTACATTCAAAATATGGTTGGCTCTTCTCCCAGTGGATATAAACCCCGGCGAGAACAAAGGGCACGTACCTGAGGAGGGAGTGTAAACAAGAGAGAAGCAGGCAGACGGGGATGTGTGGGAAGAGCAGGAGAGGAGAGGGGAGAGGAAGAGAAAGAGGAGGAGAAAGAGAGAATAATGAGGAGAGAGGAAAACTCCAGAGACATGGTAAGGGGGGTGGTAAGACTGGGGAGCAGGGCAAAGTGTTTAGAGAAAAAGAGGAGACACTACAAAGGTACACACAGTTAAGAGAACTCAAGAACAGACCCAAGTAACAGTACACAACTCTAATTACAGAGCATAACATCTGAAAATCTTCACATGTATTTTTTGCATGGTAACAAATACCTCCAGTTATCTGTTTCTCTCCAGAAAAAAAAAGCAAAATATTTGGATATTGAAATGATAACTTTAAATATTTGTGAAGGAACAAAGTTATCTTCTATTATGTGTTTACTACACACTAGATAATGACATTTTAAACAATCATATGTTATTATTTAAAAATTAGCATGAGAGAAATTCTAGCACAGGGCCTGGGAGATGGTAGGCATAAATATACCTCAGAGGAAGAGAAAGGGGAAGGAAAGAGAGAAAGAAAGGTAATATTTTAAAGTGACATATAAATAATCTTCCTGAGCTCGAAAGCCATACATTATAGTGGAGAGAGGACAGAAGGATAAAATATGCCCATGCTAAATTGCTTAAGACTCTGAACAAGCTGCAAGTACAAACTTCAGTAATAAAAAGTAACCAGAACTCAATAACCAGAATCCTGAAGTTACTAGAACACATACACACACCTTTACTGTCCAGTATTCAGGAAAAACAAATTTACAAGAATATAAGATATTTCGGTGTTCATGAAGTAATAGTGATCACCAGCAGTAGCAACTTCCTCGGAGTGTCCATGGAGAACAGTTATCCCTGGTTCCTACGTATCCACAGAACAATAACCACTGTTACTCCACATGCAGACCAGAGATCAGGAAGCCACTCAAGGACCCAGTGGTCAATGAAACCCTAGTTACTCAAAGCAGTGAGCTTCATAGTCAGAATGAGCTGACTGTTTTCAATGGTTTCCCACTAGAGACTTTAAAACACCACCTCATCCATAAAATTTGTGGAGCGAAGGGCCCCCAGCCAGTAGCCCCACTCCCCTTCTCTTTCTCAACTTCAGCTCTGTTCCGCAATACAAGGAGCCCTGCACACACTCATGAGAACACTCCAGCCCGCCCATCCAAGATGCACACACAGCTCCACACTCTTTGGTCCTAGTAGCACTCGTACTCAAGTAGTGCAGTTCACACCTGGGAGATCTGACCCCAAGACAGGCCTACACAGGCTCTGGAAGTAATATGGGGGTCACTTAAGCAGGGGATTGTGGAGTCCCGAGTGGTTTAGCAGTGGGGGTGAGGGTGCCTTGCACGAACCACATCCCTGCAGAACCCTCTCTTTGTGGAACATGGACTGAGGCCAAGAATCTTTCTTGTCCAAGGCCAAAGGGTGTTACTGTTGATGTGACATTTCTGCCTTAATCTGGGTTAGCCAGAAAATCTAATTAGTTGTATCTCATATCCCAAAAGCCGGACTAGATAGTATTGGTTATACTATTTAGTGAAAATAACCATCCTAAGTGCTAACATTACTTTAGCTCAGTTGGTCAAATGATTTTGGTTTTAATACCATGGAGTGAGTCCACAGGAAGCATAAGAGGATGCATTTCTTCAGTGAGAAAAGTCCAGACACAACAAAAAAATAAGCCAGCACGAAGAGAAGCTTTGTGAGCTGTTAGGCAGTGACCAGGTAGAGAGAAAAGCTTTTGTCTCAAGTCCTACTTCCTTACACTCAGTCTACAAAACATCACAGGTCAAGCCTGTGAGCCAAACTGAATGATGAATCTTCCCTTTCATTCTCCCTTCTTTTAGCACCTCACCCTACCATATCTGAGTTGTTCTCCATAGGAACACAAAAAGATCCACTTGCCCAAGAATGTGTCCTGTGCCTCTACTTCCTCCTTTCTACCACCAGACAATTATTTTTCTCATCTTTTCGGGGCTTTAATCCATTGGTGGTGGTCACCCAACTAATAGAATAAACTACCTACCACGTACCAATGGGCTAGTGAGTGTTATCAGTTGAACAGGTCATCTGTGCAAGTTAATTAACACTGTAAACAGGGCCTTGAAAACACGTCATTCCTTAATAAGTAAAATGACTCCAGTAGAAGGTATGTATTGCAGAAATGAGATCAGGCCAGTGGGGACACACAAGCTTCTTGGAGCACTTTGAACATATCATGCAGGCAACTGCCTGCTGCGCTGAGAGGCCTCTCTATGTACCTAGAGTACAAGGAAGAGATGAGAGAAAAGAAACTTGTCCTAATAGTTTTGCAGGGCAATTGAAAAGACAGAATCTATGTATAATGAAAACTCTTTAATAACATTACAAAGTAACACAAGGATGCGAATGGATGAGTTATAAGGCCTTTTCCCTCCTGATTTCTAATACTCTTCCAAACATCTGATCTGCTGTGAGCTTTCCGTGAAATTCTGATTAAGAGAGAGAACACTTGGCTTGAGTAGCAAAAGAAATAGCTTGGAAGAGCTTAGACACATCTCCCCCCTTCTGCTCTCACATTCTTCTAATTCCCCAAATTTGGGCCTTTTGGAAGATGTTTAGAGGTGTCCGTACACATTCCATGTGCTTCTATTTTTTAAGTCTTTTAATGTATCAAGGTTCTCAAGAGTTAGCTTTATTCTCCTCTACACAAGGGTGAATACTGAATCCACCTCAGTTTTTTCCAGCTGCTTGGAAAATGGCAGCTTTGCCATTGTTCTGGTCCATGATTTCAAAAAGGCAGGTAATCCCTGAAATCCCAGAACCCTCGGCTTAGTGTCAGAAAACTCACATTCCAATTCCAGCTCTAATGCTCAGCTGCCTCGTGGAAGCTGTTGAACTCTTCTTTGAGCCTCAACGTCATCTATAAAATAGGGATTTGTTTCAGCCAAGACCAAATCAGCTAGCTTGTATGGGAGAGCACACAGCCCAGTGGGGCTCAGTATGTGTGGTTGATGTGAACATTCATGCCAGGTATTCTCTGTTTCAGAATTTCTCAGAACAAGATCAGATCCATCGATTTATTCAGTTAACAAATGCTTTGTTGAGCACCTAATAAGCATCTGACTATCCACTGAGCACTTGTGAGAACCACAATAGCTATGAGCCATCCCGTCGCTACTGGAAAGTTTCTATTTTCAAATTACCTCTTTTCTAGTATTTTCCCTTTTGGAAGATAGATAAGAATGTACGTCATGGTTGCTTGCTTAAATTATATCTACTGGGGCTTCCCTGGTGGCGCAGTGGTTGAGAGTCCGCCTGCCGATGCAGGGCACACGGGTTCACCTCCCGGTTCGGGAGGATCCCACATCCCGCGGAGCGGCTGAGCCCGTGAGCCATGGCCGCTGAGCCTGCGCAGCCGGAGCCTGTGCTCCGCAATGGAAGAGGCCACAACAGTGAGAGGCCCGAGCACCGCAAAAAAAAAAAAAAAAAAAAAAATTATATCTATTGGCAACATTTTGGAATGGAGTCCATCCCTCCCTGGGCTTCATTATACATCAAAATTCCCACAGTTGGTGTTTTTTCAAGACACATAGATCAGCACAGTCTCTAAGAAGTTCTCTCTTGGGTTTGATAAAGAAGAATTAAAATACACCTGGACTTTATCAAGCCTGGTGTTCAGGCTGTCAGGGGAGGCTGGAGTTGGTAGGGATAAATTAAATTATTAAGAATGGAAGCTCCCAATAATCAAAGGAGAGAAGCGGTAACGAGCAGCGCACAAAGATAATGAGTAAGCACATACCCTGCACACCAGGACCCATCTGATAATTATTCTGCCATTCAAACGCACCCCTCCTCGGTCTACCACCACTGAAAACCAAAAATGTAGCAAGAAAATACCTGGATAGTAATTCCTGCTCAGTTGAGTCTCTAGTTATGACCAAATAAAGACAGACAATTAGACAATTAATTACCCAAAGCAGTGTGACTTAGTGTAACTTTCACTGATTACAAATGGGCAATAACACATAGATATTTGAAGCATCACTTTATGCTATTAATTCCAGGAAAATCACATACTGAACCATCTATTAAAATGGAAAAGTCATCGTTGTTCAGACCCCAGGGAAGCTAACTGACAGGACAGAACAAGAGTTTGAAAACATATTTTTGGGACAATTGTTGGCCAAAATCATTGATTATATACAAATTAGTCCTGTACATCCTTAGTGGCTTCTATTTTCCCTGATCTACATTAACATTAAAAGGAGAATGAGTACCCTCAAACAATGGAGAAAAGTATAGAAAATAGCATGTTTTTCGACTCCTCTCTCCCAACACCCATCTTCTCCATATACTTACGATGAATGAGAAAGAGGAAAACAACAGGCCTGCTGGGGAGTACACAGTTAGGAGGAATTCCTGACCAAAACCTTCACAGGCAGGGCCACTTTACACAGTCCCATTCATACTCTTTGTGAAATCCACCTCCAGGGCTGTGCAAGGCTCAATCTCTGTGCTATATACAGCGAGCCTATCTAAGGGCACACAAGGATCCACAAAAAAGCCGAGCACTCCTACTCCAGGAAAATACCACGTTGCCCTGTGACCTAGTTCAATCCTAATGAGATAAGGAGAAAAAAGAGAGAGTGTTTATTGACTTTAAAACTACTCAAGAAGTTCCACAAACAGACTCAGAAGTATCTGAGAATTGTAAAAGATTTGACTGCAATCACAAGAAAGGAAAGTCTTTCCATTTCCCTGATCCTCAGATAAACAAAACCACAGTGGGAATGGCTGGGCAAAAGACTTTCCTATCTTCATACCCACACACCCAGTAGAACATATCAGCAGGCAAAGAAAACACTCACCACATTTCCATTGATGAAATATACCATGCCTTCACTTTGGTTGACTCTGAAAACATTAAGCTGAATAATGTAAGTTCTTGTTTCAATCTGAAAAATGGAGTTGGTACCCTAAATATAGGGCATTTGAGGACATGCCAGCCCGAAAGTAGGATAAGGGGTTTCTATCTGGCCAGATAAACAACACCTCTGGACCTCAGTCACTTGACCAAGCAGAATTCATGTCTGAAGTGTGCTTATCCCACATGGCATAGTGAGCCTGCTTTCCCGGGATGCTCAAGGATGTGCTAGAAGCAGGATCTCTGAAAAGGAGGAGTGAAAAGTACAGGACCATCCTAGGGCCGGGTAACCCTAATTTGAGGCTCCCTTCCTTCCTCTTCTAGCCACCCCTTCCCATGGGACTAGGAGTCTGCAGGGTTGGAGGATATACCTCCCTATAGCAACAATCTCCCTTCTAGACCATTCCCCAAGTTCCCATGTCCCTGGAATTCCCTGTCTCACATGGTCCAAAGCCAGCCTCCAAGGTCCATGTGGGTCTTGACTCTCCCAAGGGCAGACTACTTTACAGCCAGTGTGTGTACCCCTAGGCCTGAGGGGTGATCATGGGCAGCTGTCCGGCTATGGGTGTGGATAAAGCTTGAATGAGCAGATTGGTTGGTCCACACATACTCCTACAGGTGCACAGTGGAGCCAGGGAAGGAAGAGAAAGGACAAGGCTGTGGGACAGAAGGGTCTCTTGTCCTGGACCTGCAAATGTTAGGGGGGGGCCTGGAATGAGATAAATCACAGATTGAAATGTGTGCTATTCAGTGATCCCAGGAAATGTCTTTCTCTCTCCTATCCTCACAGTGACCACACAACTTATTATCTGAACCAGGGCACTGCTGAGTATAAAAGGGACCCTAACCGAACGGGATACCAGCTCAATAGGTGAAGCCAAGACTGTCCTGCAAATTGGGATATAAACTCATCCCAGCTACACCAAACTACAGGTAACAGCCTCCCCTGTAATGATCCCTCACTAACACCAAGCCCAGAGTTCCAAAACAACTGCTATCCATTGGCATCCAGCACTTTTCTTCCCGTAAGGTTCCATTTTCCCTTCAGAGCGAGTGTTTATGCTTGGTACACTCAAGAAGTAAATAAAACTTCATCCTTGTCATGTACAACAAACTTTGGGTCTATAATAGAAAGCACCGGATGTAGTTCCAGCTTCTGTTGTTTATCTGCAAAGGTTGTTAAATCTGTTAAGTCTGTAGATTGGCAACCTAATAAATAGAAAATGAAATAACAGGAAAACATAAGAAACCAGAGAACTGTCGGAAATCTGCAAACACACCAAAGAAAATTGGATACTAGGCTTCCTGACTGAGGTAGAAAATCAAAGATAAACAGTAAACAGAACCTTAAAGAAAATGTTGTGATGGCCTTTTCTGGAGCCAACCCTACACTGGGCCTGGAAACGCAGAATTTAATCCGGACCAGTCAGTGTTTTCCAGAAGCTCACACCCCAGAGGAGGGAGTTTCTGGTAAGGCCTGAGGCCACATCCTTGGCACCTGGTTACTGTGTCTCCCTTGCTGCCTCTTGGCAAATTCCAGTAGCCTGATTTCCACTCATAGCTGTTACACAACACACACACACACACACACACACACACACACACACACACACACACACACACATGCACGCACTTTTTTCCTACAGTGCTTCCTGTCAGTCTGTCCTACTGTCTGCCATTATTTACATTAGAAGTTCTTAAACATGACCACTCATCACAATCACCCTGGGAGCTTCTCTAACATACAGATTCCCAAGCAGCACCCCACAGAGACTGAATCAGCAGGTCTGGGGTAGAGCCAAGACATTTCTACCCTTAGTAAACAACCCAGGTGACTATGAAAGCAAAGCACTGGAGCCTGACGGGGGTGCAGCCGCGCCCTCATGCTCTGTTTGTCCCAGCCTGCTCCTCCGTGGGGGTCTTCCCAGAGAGAAGGGAAGATGTTTTACCCAACACCCTGGCAAAAAGCGCCACAACGAAAAGCTGTCCTTTCCTGCCGTGGCCAAGCTCCAACCAACTGCCAATTCCAACACATCCTGGAAGATTTCTGTATTCATTCCCTTTCAGGAGAAACTGTTTGAGCTTTACTCAGAAATAAAAGTACACACATGCAACAAGTTTATGCAAACTTCAGAATGGTCCATTTTTTATTGACAGTCTTTATTTCCTAATCCAATGTTGAAACTTTTCCTTTGAATGAAATTTTAACCCATTTCTTGGTCTTCTCTCCCTCTTCCTCCCCATCCTCCACACACCCATATTGTAATCTGTGAGTTTTGGGTTAAATTAATAATTCCCAAGGGCCTAACCCTTCTAAGAGAACACACCAGTATCTCCAGGAAACCATGTAATTTTTCCATTTGTGAAAATTAGCCAAACGTTTTCAAAGGATAAGAAACACTGCTGGCTTCGTTTTTGGTTCATCCAGAATACAGATGGGAAGAAATTATTGCAGTCAATCAACTTGAATTTTGTGTTTTACAAATAGCCTAGCATAATCAGAAATAAACCTAAATTTATAAGAGAAATGCTATCAGGTAAAAATCCCTCCTTGTCAATGGAAAGACTGACCACAGGAGTTCAGGCATCACTCTGGATCTCATCATCACAGGCAAATCCACAGATAAGTCAGCTTTTGCAGGAGCAGAAGAGGTAAAAAGAGCTCTAGTCCCCCAGCACAGTTCCAAGGTTCAGCATTACCCAGCTCACTAGAGTCGGGGCTCTGATTGCCACTTCCCTTGGGAGCAGCTGCTGCCTGTCTCCAGGGATGTTCCCACAGATCTCAGGGATGGAGCCTTACAAGAGAGCTCTCTGATCTTGACACTGGAAAATCTCAATATGCTGCAAGGAAGTAAGTCAGTGCTAAGCATGGAATCCCAGTTCCATCCCACTGATATGCTTTTGGAAGGTATGAAGCTAAAAAGGTAAAAATAAAAAGACCAGACTCAAATGTGAAAAATGAACCCACTCACTTCCTGAACATGTGCTAAGCTGAAGAAATACTCCTCAATATACTAGTCCTTAGCATGCTGTTATTTGATGAACTTAAGTCTCACTTCTCTTGCTTTATTGTTCTTTTCACTAAGCTTCAGATAATTTTCCTAAGGTAGTTTAAAAGTAAGGCTAAATGCTTACCTTCCATAAATCATAAGAAAGAAACTGTGTATAATCTTATTTGTGTAAACACAAATTTGTCACGAAATAGCTTAAAACAAAGTTTGGAAGAACATGCACAGAGACTTTCCCATTGGTTGGTTTGGGATGGTCCAAGATTTCTATTCCTCTTACTTAACTCTTTTCTTCTATAAACACTTATTACTTGTACGCCTTTCGAACTTAAAAAAAAAAAAAAGAAGTGGGAAGTATTGAAGGTATTTACCAATGGAAGTTATCAACATCAGACAGTGAAATTAATTATTTCAAAACTCTAGGGACAAATGGCTAACATTAGACTTCTGACAACATCGCTTCTTTTGCTGCATTATCCACCAGTGCCCAAAGGCCATCCACTAGTTGGTGGAAGTACTGTTGACTCTTGAACAACATGAGTTTGAACTGCAGGGACCCACTTACACATAGATCTTTTTCAGGAAATACTTACTACAGTACTACAGTATCTGGGGTTGGTTGAATCCATGGATGTGGAATCACAGATACATAACCACGGATACGGAGGGCCTACTGTAAAGTCATATGTGGATTTCTGACTGCTCAGAAGTCGGCACCCCTAACCTCCAGTTGTTCAAGGGTCTACTGTATTTGCCTGCAACATTATTTTGAAACAAGATGGGCACAAATGACAGCTTACTTACTCTCCTTAAATAGCCACTAATTCCACAAATTATCTGCCTTTTGTTCAAGACAGACACCGCCACAGATAAAGTAAATAAGGATGTCTCCTATCAATGAACTGGAAAATGCATTCATTTAAAAATTACTCAGTGTCACAATTGACATTTCAATTGTACACTTCTTCTTGCTTCCACTTTTAATGGAGGCTATAAGGCAACAGGCACATAACAAATGTTCCCTAAGGGGATTTAAATTGGCTCTATTAATCTCTCTCTGACTTCAAGACAATGTTTAAAAATAAATGTCTGGCTTAACATTTTACAAAATCTTCTTTTTAAACATTAATTTTTCTTCTGTGCACCACAAGAGAGAAATTTTGCATTCAGGTTCTAAGTCAAGAGCAACTCAATGAGACTGAAATCACCCAAGGCAGCCTCCACCTCTTCACCTCAATCACTAAGTGGCTTGCTTGATCACACCTGAGACCCACTAGCACTTACAGCTGTCTTATCTTCGAGATCTGACATTTTGACAAACCTCCCTACAGCTACCATCTCAAATTTTTCCACCTTGCCTCCTGTTGAATTTATCTTTCCCTGTTCTCTCCAGTTAATCTTGCTTTTTCTTCTTGTTTGAACCTCAGGCTTCTTAAACTAGGATATATATATCTCCACCCTCATCCCAGTATAGGGCCTAATCATGGAAAAATGTGGCATATATTTTTTAACTCTTTATTTTACTTAATAATAAATAGCTTAATACTTAAAATTAAAACAAATACAGATACATCATGGAATTTTAAATATATTAAAAATAAAGCTCAGGACTTTAGAACTTACAAAGCTTCTGATAGGTTACTTTAAGACTCCATGCCCTGGAGACAAGCTTCTCTTCTCTGTCATTATGAATATTTCATAGGAAACGTTTGAGAAGCATTAACCTAACCTATTCAGCCTCCTCTTGGCTTCACAGCCTATGGTTAACCATTCCCAACCAAATTCTCTCTGACCTCTGAGAATGCCTAGTACTCTTGACTCTCCATTAAAACCCTTACTTGGACTGACCCAATCCATCTCTTCTCAGTTAATTCCAGGGTGTCACTCGAGAAAGTCCCGTTACAATACTTTGTAGAACTATGCCACTCAATCAGTCCTAGGCACTGGCCACCACTAGACAAGCCCCCTTTTTTATCTCTAATATACATCCTAACTTTTGCCAATTCTTTCATTTTCTCAAATGTACTTCTGACTTCCCCAAAGAACAGCTTCATTGCCCACTCTACAAAGATTGAGTTGATTTTAAGTGAACTGCCTCAACTTTCTCTCTCTCTCCATGAAATGTCATAGGACATGGCACATAGTTTCTTTCTTCCCTCCCATCTTAAAGCAGTATCCCTATTCTTTTCTGAGACCAACCCCATGCTCCTGACCTACCTCTGCCAGCCTGCTCTTTCCATCTTCCCCACTATTTCTCGTATCTTCAGACTTTGTCTTTCCCCTCCTAGATGACGAAGACAATTACCTCTTTTGAAAAGGGATCATTTCTTAATACTGCTTCTCCCCAAGTTCTCCTCCTTTCATTATCAAACTTCTTGAAAGAATAGTTCACGTTCATGGAATTCACTTCTTCTCTTCCCATTGTCTTCTTGAGCCCCAGCAAATAGGCTTCTGCCTTCACCAAGCCAAGGCAACCATTCTCACTAAGGTGACAGGGACCCACTCATTACTATCCCAGCTCTCTGCTTGGAATTTGTCCCACTTCAACTCCCAAAGAATGGGCAAGTTGTCCTTAACCCTCTCTTCCTTTTCTTCATTCCACACCCTGTCTTATCACTTACCTCTCTGACTGCTCCTACCCAGTCTCATTCACCGGCTCCAACCTTCAGTCTTTTCTTCTATAGGCTCTCTCTTGTGAACGGCATGCCTCCCATGTCCTCAACAATCACCTCAGTGCAGAGGACTTTCAACTCCAGAGCCTTCAGCCCTTAGCCCAATACTGAGTCACTAGACCATTTCTACTGCCTGCTGGGTAATCTCAAGCAGAAACCCAAGAATGGTCTGGTACGTGGAAAAGAATGAGTTTTCTATATGAGCAGTGGTTTGGCCTTGGCAAACCATGTAACATGAGTCCCAGTTAGTAAAAATAGTAGTACTTACCCCATAGGTTTGCTAGTGAGGATTCAGTGACATAAAAGTAGGAAATTCAATTTATTTATATTGATTTAAATAGAGCACTTACTGTTTGTCAGGAAGGCTTAAAATACAGGACTTTACAAATAATAACTCATTGAATCCCTACAAGGACGCTGTGAGGCAAGTAGTACTATTATCCCCATCTCACAGATGAAAACACTGAGACACAGCCAATTTGGGTAACCTCCCCAGGTTACACAGCTAATAAGTGGCAAAGCCTGATTCCAATCCAGGCAGTCTAGCCCCAAAAGCTACGCTAAGCTGCCTCTCTTTATACTGCCTACCTGCCTTTTAATGCACTGCAGAAATCCAATTATTATTATTAAATCAAAAATCCGGAACATCAGGCCACCCCTGGAATTCAAATTTCTTTCATGACTTCCTGGTTAATGATACCAATCTTATAAACTACCACCCCTCATCAGCTTACTTCCTCTCTCACCCTCAGAACCTATTGCTGCCAAATCCTATTCCGTCCACCTCTGAAATGGTTGACTTATTCCCACCATCAGTGCTTTAGCTCCAGCCTATTTCATTAGTACATGGAAAAAAAAAGAAAAAGAAAAGACCTCCTATATATTGGGACAATTAGTAAAATTTGTATAACAGACAGCAGTTGTATATCAATACTAAATTTCCCAATTTCAATCACTGTACTGAAGTTACGTAAATGAAAGCTCTTAGTTTTAGGCAACGCACACTGAAATATTTAAGGGTAAAAGAGGCATGATGTCTGCAACTTACTCTCAACTGGTTTAGAAAAAACTCTTAGTAATATGTATATGTTAGAGAATGAGAGAATGGTAAAGCAAATGTGGCAAAACGTTAACAACTGGTAAATCCAGTGGAAGGATATTTCAAAGCTCTTTGGTTATTCTTGCAACTTTTCTCCAAATTTAGAATTATTTCAAAATACAAAGCTTAAAACAAAAAAACCACCAGTCTCCTTGCTGCCCCTGACCATGGCCCTCTCCTGCCACTCCACTTCCCAAGTCTCTCCACCAGAATGTGGAAGGCAATCAAGTTCAAAGTACCCAGCTGGCATGCAAAGCAATGCATAACCTCCCCCACTTCTATTCCAATCTTCTGGCACCCTTCCCAACAGCATGCACAAACTCCCTCCCCACTGCTGGGTTCCCCATGCCCCTGACCCCACCCCAGCCTCAGCATTTTCCTGCATCCAGGCCTTTGAAGAGGCTGTTACCTTTGCCTAGACTAGAACCCCCTTTCTTCCTAAAGATAAACATCAAGGTCATATCATTCCCTCAAAGCCTAATTGGAATCCTATTTCTTTCAAAATGGCTTCTCAGATCCACCCACTTAGAATCTGTTCATCTTACCCAGCCTCCTAAAGCAGGTGTTTACCTCTCTGTAGAGCTTACCTCCATTCAACCTTGTACTAGAATTTTTATGTCTTTGATCTAGGAGATTGGGAGTTTGCAGAAGATGATAATAATGTGGTTTTCATCCTTACGCCTCCACCTTCTCTTACATAATTTTGCAGAAACTATGTATTTCATAACTCAGAAAATGTGTACTGCCAGGGCTGATCAGGGACACAGGGCAGCAGATAGGAAGGGACAGGAGAAGGCCACAGCTCTGGCAGTGAGCACGAAACCTGGGAAGTTCTTATTCGTGCACACGCCCTACTCTCTGCAGCTCCTACCTCTGCAAGGAAAGGAAAGAAGAAAAGGAATGGCCTTCTGTGCTCAGTAACACCCTCCTGGGCTCGCCTTTAGAGAGTTCAGTTCCTGTCCCCTACCAGGAGCCCTGTTTGCAGTCAGTTCGGTCTGTCCCCCTGCCTCACACAGACCTCCCAGCATTTCTGCCCTGTGCTGGCCGTGCACCCAGCTGCTGCCAGCAGAGAGAGTATGTGTGGAGCTTCCCTGGCTGCATGTGAGAGCTTCACCCAGGAGTCTAAGTGCTTGAATGACTTTGCTTTCAATACTTTGCCTTTTCTATTTTTTTTAAGGAAAATAAAAATCAAGCCTTTAGAGAAAACTTACCCAAAACAGGAGTAGTCAACGTTTTTAAAAGTTCTAGGTAAAAAGCAAAGCAAGGATGCTCAAGAAAAATGGAACCTGAACGCCATTTGCCTTTCAAGTCATCTTCCCCTAACGCCACGCTCCCGAAGAAGCTTGGCCCTCTCCCTCTAGCACACACTGGTTCCTCTCAGATCAGGGCTCAGACCCAGCGTCCGTCTCTTCCTCTTACTGACAGAGACTTGGGCTCAACGGAGGTTAAGTAACTTGCCAAAGCTTAAGTTGCCCTCAAGTGGTTCCAAGTTTGTCAGCAGGTTTATTTGTTCTTCGGTTAGAGTTGAGGACCAAAGTCTGATATTTGGGAGTTGCACAATTATACCCAGAGAAGTAGATGAGATTCTTAAGAGAGAATAGGAGAAAAATATAAGGCCAAGACTAGGATGCTGGGAAAACCTGCATTTACGGGGTACAGTAAGCACCCTATTGTCCCCAAATATGGCCTTTCCATGAAAACTTCAGATGATTACTTCCTAAATCCCATCCTGTTGTGAGAAACGCCAATATTCACCACTCTTCAATCAGACTTAAATAAGACTCACTGCTACATATAAAATAAATAACCAGCAAGGACCTACTATATAGCACAGGGAACTATACTCAATATCTTGTAATAACCTATAATGGAAAAGAACCTGAAAAAAGAATATGTGTGTGTGTGTGTGTGTGTGTGTGTGTGTGTATATAACTGAATCACTTTGCTGTACACCTGAATCTAACACAACATTGTAAATCAACTACACGTCAATTTAAAAAAAGAAAACACCCCACTGTTTTTTTCTTTCATTCATTCAGCAAGTATAGATTGAATGTCTGGCACATATCAGAAGCTATTTTAGGTGCTAAGGATACAGTAGTGTACCAAACAGACTAAGCCCCTGCTTGCAGAGAATTTACCAGAACTACACATCACTTCCATAATATTGCAATATTTGAAAACTCAGAGACTTCCTAGAACAAGTGATTTATTCCCTATGAACTTCAGTTCTGTTAAATGGGAACATCAAAACTCTACCACCGGGCTTCCCTGGTGGCGCAGTGGTTGAGAGTCCGCCTGCCTATGCAGGCGACACGGGTTTGTGCCCCGGTCCTGGAAGATCCCACATGCCGTGGAGCGGCTGGGCCCGTGAGCCATGGCCGCTGAGCCTGCGCATCCGGAACCTGTGCTCCGCAACGGGAGAGGCCACAACAGTGAGAGGCCCGCGTACCGCAAAAAAAACAACAACAAAAAACACAACTCTACCACATATATCACATAGGATTGCAGTGAGAATTGGGTGAAATAGCATCTATAAGGTGCCTAGTACAGAGCCTCACATTCAGTAGATAATCAATAAACAGTAACATGTGATTATGATTACACACTACCCTAAAATCAGAGTCATCATTCACTTGTCTCTCAGGACTAAACCTTACAAATAATACTGTCACTATGTCCTAAATCTAGTCATTCAGATACATCCCTCACAATTTTTTCTATTTCTGTACTCAACTGTGTAGTCTACTCAATACTTTATCTTCAAGTGTAATTCAAAACTGTAGAATTACAAGTTTTCTATTTTTCCTAATATATATTAAATTCATAAGCAATTGTTAAAATTTAAAAGGTTCCATTCATGTGACACAGCACCTAAAATTAACTCAGATATCACTGGAAATATGCTGGGTCTACTTTGGGAAACACTTCTCCATATGCTCAACTTTACAGAGCTGATCTCAATATCTAAATTTGGCTTAGTTAAATGAAACACATTTTAGAGAGCTCCAGAGTCTGCCATCCTCTCACAGTTTCCCCTGCTGCTCCCCTAAGGCAGCCTCCCTTTAACATGACTGTCATAGTTTACCATCTTCTACCCTTGAAACTAGATCATGTCTCTCCCTTGCCCCCAATCCAACAATGGATTCTCATCTCCTTAGAATAAATGCAAAGACCTTACTGCACTCTACCAAGGCCCTACATGATCTGGCCTCTGCTTGTCTCCCCACCACACTTTCTACCACTCTTCCCACTGGGAACATAGCTGCAGCTTTACTGGATATTATTCAGGCAGCCTCTGCATCTGCTTTTCCTCTGCCTGCAGCATCCTTCCCAGGTCATCACAGCTCACTCCCTGACTTCAGAGGCCTTCCGTGAATACTTGCTCACTCCTCCATCACCATCATTCTTGCTCACCTTGCTCTATTTTTTCCATAACACTTATCACTACTAAACATCAAATGACGTGCATTCATGCACTTGTTTCCTGTCTGTCAAGCCCCTTTAGACTGTAAGCTCCAGGAGGACCTGCCTTTTGTCTGTATTGCACACTACTGTATTACTAATGCCTGAAATACTATGGAAGCCACTCATCAAATATTTGGTGATTGAAGGCATGAGCGAATGCACAAAGCGTGGATAATGAGTATTCTTTGAAACATGCTCAGTTTGAGGTTTCTTGAGGACTCATAGAGTGGGCAGTAAGAAATGCAAACATGGAGTTTAGGACAAAGGAAAGCAAAAAGCAAGAACACCGGAAAGCAAGACTAAAAATGCACAGACCCACCCACCAAAGTCCTCCAAATGCTACTGGAATGTTGGCCCCAAAATACAGAAATTAGTTGGAAGCAGAACTCATGGATGGATATTGATAGAATTGGAAAAGAACTCACTTCATTATACAAGAATTTGTGGTGCTTAATTTGGTTTAAAAAGGAGAGGGGAGGCATATAAGTAAATAAAATACATTTTTTATTTTAGCCTTTAATGACAAGCTACTCCCTCACCAAGCTTTGAAAACAAGTAACAAGATAGCATTTGGGTTTTTTTCTTTCTGCCCAGTCTATAAAAGTGCTAATGAACAGTAAAACTTCCAAAATGAAGACTGCAAAGATGGAGAAAGAAAGTGAAATGACATCTGGGAGACTGAGGCCCCAATTCATGGCCTCCCTATATCTACACCCTGGACCCATAGCTTTGTATTCATTCACTCTGACCCTGAGTTACACCATGACTTGCTTTGGCCAATGGGATATTAGCAAATGTGACAGTAATCGAGCCTTGAAAAGCACATGTGTCTTGCCACCTACCCGCTTGCATGACTGGGTTTTCATGGTTTTGGACCCCGGCCACCACCATGAGGACATTCCTGGACCAGCCTGCTGGAGGTATGAGAGCAGGGATGAGAGAAACATGGAGGAGTATTGACTTTCCCCAAACAAGGACATCATAGACTCCCAGCTAACCACCAATGAATGAGGAAGCCCAGGTAAAATAATCAGAATCTGGCTTCAATAAACAGAACTCCCCCACCCAACCAGTAGACTCATAAAAAATAATAAATGGTTGTCATTTCAAGATACTATGCTTTGGAGTAGCTGGTTACCCAGCAATAGCTAACTGATATAACTTGGATAATTACCCTCCAAATAACTGAGATTAAAAATGGACAAGTTACAATGGACAAGCTAAAATGACGTTACCTAAGCAAAAGAGGGCTTAAGTTTCTAATTAAAGTTTTTTAAATCATTTGAAAACAACAGGAATATGAGAAAATATGTGCAATGTAATTGCAATTCAAAGCTAAATTATTAGCTTCCTTTTACATTATAAAAGTGGGGTGGGGGAGACGAGGGGAAGATGGCGGAAGGGTAAGACACAGAGACCACCTTCCTCCCCACAGATACATCAGAAATACATCTACACATGGAACAACTCCGACAGAACACCTACTGAACACTGGCAGAAGACCTCAGACCTCCCAAAAGGCAAGAAACTCCCCACGTACCTGGGTAGGGTGGGACCTGCACCACTGGGAGGGAGCTGTGAAGCAGGAAAAGTTTCCACACGCTAGAAGCCCCTTCGCTGGCGGAGACTGCGGGTGGCAGAAGGGGAAAGCTTTGAAGCCGCGAAGGAGAGCACAGCAACAGGGGTGCGGAGGGCAAAGCGGAGAGATTCCCGCACAGAGGATCAGGGCCAACCGGCACTCACCAGCCCGAGAGGTTTGTCTGCTCACCCGCCGGGGCGGGCGGGGGCTCTGAGCTCAGGCTCGGGCTTCGGTCGGAGCGCAGGGAGAGGACTGGGGTTGGCGGCTTGAACACAGCCTGCAGGGGGTTAGTGCGCCACGGCTAGCCGGAAGGGAGTCCGGCGAAAAGTCTGGAGCTGCCGCAGAGGCAAGAGACTTGTTCTTCCCTCTTTGTTTCCTGGTGCGTGAGGAGAGGGGATTAAGAGCGCTGCTTAAAGGAGCTCCAGAGACGGGCGCGAGCCACGGCTAAAAGCGCGGACCCCAGAGACGGGCCTGAGACGCTAAGGCTGCTGCTGCCGCCACCAAGAAGCCTGTGTGCGAGCACAGGTCACTATCCACACCCACCTTCCGGGGAGCCTGTGCAGCCCGCCACTGCCAGGGTCCGGGGATCCAGGGGCAACTTCCCCGGGAGAACGCACGGCGCGCCTCAGGGTGGTGCAACGTCACGCCGGCCTCTGCCGCCGCAGGCCCGCCCCACACTCCGTGACCCTCCCTCCCCCCTGGCCTGAGTGAGCCAGAGCCCCCGCATCAGCGGCTCCTTTAACCCCGTCCTGTCTGAGCGGAAGAACAGACGCCCTCGGGCGACCTACACGCACAGGCGGGGCCAAATCCAAAGCTGAGCCTCTGGGAGCTGTGAGAACAAAGAAGAGAAACGGAAATCTCTCCCAGCAGCCTCAGAAGCAGCGGATTAAAGCTCCACAATTAAGTTAATATACCCTGCATCTGTGGAATACATGAATAGACAACAAATCATGCCAAATTGAGGAGTTGAACCTTGAGAGCAAGATTTATGATTTTTTTCCCCTTTTCCTCTTTTTGTGAGTATGTATGTATATGCTTCTGTGTGAGATTTTGTCTGTATAGCTTTGCTTCCACCATTTGTCCTAGGGTTCTATCCGTCCTTTTTTTTTATATTTTTTAATAATTATTTTTTATTTTAATAACTTTATTATATTTTATCTTACTTTATTTTATTTTGCTTTATCTTTCTTTCTTTCTTTTCTTCCTTCCCTCCTTCCTTCCTTCCTCCCTACCTCCCTCTCTCCCTCCCTTCTTTCTTCCTTTCCTTCTTTCTTTATTTCTGCTTCCATTAATTCTTTCTTTCTACTTTTTCTCCCTTTTATTCTGAGCTGTGTGGATGAAAGGCACTTGGTGCTGCAGCCAGGAGTCAGTGCTGTGCCTCTGAGGTGGGAGAGCCAACTTCAGGACACTGGTCCACAAGAGACCTCCCAGCTCCACATAATTTCAAATGGCGAAAATCTCCCAGACATCTCCATCTCAACACCAGCACCAGCTTCACTCAACGACCAGCAAGCTACAGTGCTGGACACCCTATGCCAAACAACTAGCAAGACAGGAACACAACCCCACCCATTAGCAGAGAGCCTACCTAAAATCATAATAAGTCCACAGATACCCCAAAACACACCTCCAGACGTGGACCTGCCCACCAGAAAGACAAGATCCAGCCTCATCCACAAGAACACAGGCACTAGTCCCCTCCACCAAGAAACCTACACAACACACTGAACCAACCTTAGCCACTGGGGACAGACACCAAAAACAACGGGAACTACGAATGTGCAGCCTGCAAAAAGGAGACCCCAAACACAGTAAGATAAGCAAAATGAGAAGACAGAGAAATATGCAGCAGATGAAGAAGCAAGGTAAAAACCCACCAGACCAAACAAATGAAGAGGAAATAGGCAGTCTACCTGAAAAAGAATTCAGAGTAATGATAGTAACGATGATCCAAAATCTTGGAAATAGAATGGAGAAACTACAAGAAACATTGAACAAGGACCTAGAAGAACTACAGAGCAAACAAACAATGATGACAACACAATAAATGAAATTAAGAATTCTCTAGAAAGAATAAATAGCAGAATAACTGAAGCAGAAAAACAGATAATTGGGCTGGCAGATAAAATAGTGAAAATAACTACTGCAGAGCAGAATAAAGACAAAAGAATGCAAAGAACTGAGGACAGTCTCAGAGACCTCTGGGACAGCATTAAATGCACCAACATTCGAATTATAGGGGTTCCAGAAGAAGAAGAGAAAAAGAAAGGGACTGAGAAGATATTTGAAGAGATAATTGAAAACTTCCCTAATATGGGAAAGGAAATAGTTAACCAAGTCCAGGAAGCACAGAGAGTCCCATACAGGATAAATCCAAGGAGAAATATGCCAAAACACATATTAATCAACTGTCAAAAATTAAATACAAAGAAAACATATTAAAAGCAGCAAGGGAAAAATAACAAATAACACACAAGGGAATCCCCATAAGGTTAAGAGCTGATCTTTCAACAGAAACTCTGCAAGCCAGAAGGGAGTGGCAGGACATATTTAAAGTGATGAAGGAGAAAAACCTGCAACCAAGATTACTGTACCCAGAAAGCATCTCATTCAGATTTGATGGAGAAATTAAAACCTTTACAGACAAGCAAAAGCTGAGAGAGTTCAGCACCACCAAACCAGCTTTACAACAAATGCTAAAGGAACTTCTCTAGGCAAGAAATACAAGAGAAGGAAAAGACCTACAATAATGAACCCTTATTAAGAAAATGGGAATAGAAACATACATATCAATAATTACCTTAAATGTAAATGGACTAAATGCTCCCACCAAAAGACACAGATTGCCTGAATGGATACAAAAACAAGACCCATATATATGTTGTCTACAAGAGACCCACTTCAGACCTAGAGACACATACAGACTGAAAGTAAGGGGATAGAAAAAGATATTCCATGCAAATGGAAACCAAAAGAAAGCTGGAGTAGCAATTCTCATATCACACAAAATAGACATTAACATAAAGACTATTAGAAGAGATAAAGAAGGACACTACATAATGATCAAGGGATCGATCCAAGAAGAAGATATAACAATTGTAAATATTTATGCACCCAACATAGGAGCACCTCAATACATAAGGCAAATACTAACAGCCGTAAAAGAGGAAATCGACAGTAACACATTCATAGTAGGGGAGTTTAACACCCCACTTTCACCAATAGACAGATCATCCAAAATCAAAATAAATAAGGAAACACAAGCTTTAAATGATACATTAAACAATATGGACTTAATTGATATTTATAGGACATTCCATCCAAAAACAACAGAATGCACAGTTTTCTCAAGAGTTCATGGAACATCCTCCAGGATAGATCATACCTTGGGTCACAAATCAAGACTTGGTAAATTTAAGAAAATTGAAATCGTATCAAGTATCTTTTCTGACCACAAGCTATGAGACTAGATATCAACTACAGGAAAAGATCTGTAAAAAATACAAACACATTGAGGGTAAACAGTACACTACTTAATAACTAAGTGATCACTGAAGAAATCAAAGAGGAAATTAAAAAATACCTAGTTACAAATGACAATGGAGACACAACGATCCAAAACCTATGGGATGCAGCAAAAGCAGCTCTAAGAGGGAAGTTTATAGCAATACAAGCCTACCTGAAGAAACAGGAAACATCCCGAATAAACAACCTAACCTTGCACCTCAAGCAATTAGAGAAAGAAAAACAAAAAAACCTCAAAGTTAGCAGAAGGAAATCATAAAAATCAGATCAGAAGTAAATGAAAAAGAAATGAAGGAAACGATAGCAAAGATCAATAAAACTAAAAGCTGGTTCTTTGAGAAGATAAACAAAATTGATAAACCATTAGCCAGACACATCAAGAAAAAAAGGGAGAAGACTCAAATCAATAGAATTAGAAATGAAAAAGGAGAAGTAACAACTGACACTGCAGAAATACAAAAGATCATGAGAGATTACTACAAGCAACTCTATGCCAATAAAATGGACCACCTGGAAGAAATGGACAAATTCTTAGAAAGGCACAACCTGCCAAGACTGAATCAGGAAGAAATAGAAAATATGAACAGACCAATCACAAGTAATGAAATTGAAACTGTGATTAAAAATCTTCCAACAAACAAAGCCCAGGACCAGATGGCTTCACAGGCGAATTCTATCAAACATTTAGAGAAGATTTAGCACCTATCCTTCTCAAGCTCTTCCAAAATATAGCAGAGGGAGGAATACTCCCAAACTGATTCTACGAGGTCACCATCACCTTGATACCAAAACCAGACAAGGATGTCACAAAGAAAGAAAACTACAGACCAATATCACTGATGAACATAGATGCAAAAATCCTCCACAAAATACTAGCAAACAGAACCCAACAGCACATTAAAAGAATCATACACCATGATCAAGTGGGGTTTATTCCAGGAATGCAAGGAGTCTTCAATATACACAAATCAATCAATGTGATACACCATATTAACAAACTGAAGGAGAAAAACCATATGATCATCTCAATAGATGCAGAGAAAGCTTTCGACAAAATTCAGCACCCATTTATGATAAAAACCCTCCAGAAAGTAGGCATAGAGGGAACTTACCTCAACATAATAAAGGCCATATATGACAAGCCCACAGCCAACATCATCCTCAATGGTGAAAAACTGAAAGCATTTCCACTAAGATCTGGAACAAGACAAGGTTGCCCACTCTCACCACTCTTATTCAACATACTTCTGGAAGTTTTAGCCACAGCCATCAGAGAAGAAAAGGAAATAAAAGGAATCCAAATCGGAAAGAAGAAGTAAAGCTGTCACGTTTGCAGATATCATGATACTCTACATAGAGAATCCTAAAGATGCTACCAGAAAACTACTAGAGCTAGTCAATGAATTTGATAAAGTAGCAGGATACAAAATTAATGCACAGAAATCTCTGGCATTCCTATACACTAAGGATGAAAAATCTGAAAGTGAAATCAAGAAAACACTCCCATTTACCATTGCAACAAAAAGAATAAAATATCTAGGAATAAACCTACCTAAGGAGACAAAAGATCTCTATGCAGAAAATTACAAGACACTGATGAAAGAAATTAAAGATGATACGAACAGATGGAGAGATATACCATGTTCTTGGATTGGAAGAATCAACATTGTGAAAATGACTCTACTACCCAAAGCAATATACAGATTCAGTGCAATCCCTATCAAACTACCACTGGCATTTTTCACATAACTAGAACAAAAAATTTCACAATTTGTATGGAAACACAAAAGACCCCAAATAGCCAAAGCAATCTTGAGAACGAAAAATGGAGCTGGAGGAATCAGGTTCCCTGACTTCAGACTATACTACAAAGCTACAGTAATCAAGACAATATGGTACTGGCACAAAAACAGAAAGATAGATCAATGGAACCAGATAGAAAACCCAGAGATAAACCCACGCACATATGGTCACCTTATCTTTGATAAAGGAGGCAGGAATGTACAGTGGAGAAAGGACAGCCTCTTCAATAAGTGGTGCTGGGAAAACTGGACAGGTACATGTAAAAGTATGAGATTAGATCACTCCCTAACACCATACACAAAAATTAGCTAGAAATGGATTAAAGACCTAAATGTAAGGCCAGAAACTATCAAACTCTTAGAGGAAAACATAGGCAGAACACTCTAGGACATAAATCACAGCAAGATCCTTTTTGACCCACCTCCTAGAGAAATGGAAATAAAAACAAAAATAAACAAATGGGACCTAATCAAACTCCAAAACTTTTTCACAGCAAAGGAAATCATAAACAAGACCAAAAGATAACCCTCAGAATGGGAGAAAATATTTGCAAATGAAGCAACTGACGAAGGATTAATCTCCAAAATTTATAAGCAGCTCATGCAGCTCAATAACAAAAAAACAAACAACCCAATCCAAAAATGGACAGAAGACCTAAATAGACATTTCTCCAAAGAAGATAAACAGACTGCCAACAAACACATGAAAGAATGCTCAACATCATTAATCATTAGAGAAATGCAAATCAAAACTACAATGAGATATCATCTCACACCAGTCAGAATGGCCATCATCAAAAAATCTAGAAACAATAAATGCTGGAGAGGGTGTGGAGAAAAGGGAACACTCTTGCACTGCTGGTGGGAATGTGAATTGGTACAGCCACTATGGAGAACAGTATGGAGGTTCCTTTAAAATCTACAAATAGAAGTACCATATGACCCAGCAATCCCACTACTGGGCATATATGCTGAGAAAACCATAATTCAAAAAGAGTCATGTACCAAAATATTCATTGCAGCTGTATTTACAATAGCCTGGAGATGGAAACAACCTAAGTGTCCATCATCGGATGAATGGATAAAGAAGATGTGACACATATATACAATGAAATATTACTCAGCCATAAAAAGAAACGAAATTGAGCTATTTGTAATGAGGTGGATAGACCTAGAGTCTGTCATACAGAGTGAAGTAAGTCAGAAAGAGAAAGACAAATACCGTATGCTAACACATATATATGGAATTTAAGGGAAAAAAATGTCATGAAGAACCTAGGGGTAAGACAGGAATAAAGACACAGACCTACTAGAGAATGGACTTGAGGATATGCGGAGGGGGAAGGGTAAGCTGTGACAAAGCGAGAGAGAGGCATGGACATATATACACTACCAAACGTAAGGTAGATAGCTAGTGGGAAGCAGCCGCATAGCACAGGGAGATCAGCTCGGTGCTTTGTGACCGCCTGGAGGGGTGGGATAGGGAGGGTGGGAGGGAGGGAGACGCAAGAGGGAAGAGATATGGGAACATATGTATATGTATAACAGATTCACTTTGTTATAAAGCAGAAACTAACACACCATTGTAAAGCATTTATACTCCAATAAAGATGTAAAAAAAAAAAGTGGGGTGATCTTTTACAAGCATAAATATCTGACACACAGTAGACTGGTGGTTTTCTTTGTGGGCTCCAATAAAAACAAAATGGAGGGCTTCCCTGGTGGCACAGTTGTTGAGAGTCTGCCTGCCAGTGCAGGGGGCCCGGGTTCAAGCCCTGGTCTGGGAAGATCCCACATGCTGTGGAGCAACTAGGCCCGTGAGCCACAACTACTGAGCTTGCGTGTCTGAAGCTTGTGCTCCACAACAAAAGAGGCCACGACAGTGAGAGGCCCACGCACCGCGATGAAGAGTGGCCCCCACTTGTTGCAACTAGAGAAGGCCCTCGCACAGAAATGAAGACCCAACACAGCCAAAATTAAATTAATTAATTTTTTAAAAAATGGAACCACATGTTTTCTTCACCCTTCAGTCATTCTACCCTAGCCTCATCACTTCTATTTTCCACAGCACTAGAGTCTATTTTCATTAAACTATTCCTTCTTTCATATCAGAAAAATTAACAACCTTCCCTTGAGCATATGAAACTCATTCACAGAACTGTAGCTAAAATAAACCAACCATAATTTGCTTCTATTTAGTCTTTTGTACTGACATAAGCACTATCTTTTTCCTCTTCCAAGGTTACCCTTGTTCCTTTTTCCTTTGCACGTTTCCCAGGAGGTCTGCACGAAAGCATAAACTTTCACATTAGACAGGTGAATAAGGAAGCAGACACAGAGCAATGCATACACTGTTTGAAGAGGTTTTCCCACCCAACCTCCTTCACTCTCACAGCCTCGCACCCAGCCACAATTTTAGTCTCGCAGAATCCATTTTATATTCTGTTCCATAAACATATATATCTTTGTATAAAAAGAAACCGGACAAAATTGAGAATGTTATTAAAGATACAAGTAATAATACACTGGTAGAGTCCGCTCTGTGCTCAGCCCCACGCTGCCCCTCACATGGTGTCTTAGTCCATTCAGGCTGCCGTACCAAAATACCACAGGCTGGGTGGCTCATAAACAGCAGAAATTTATTTCTCACAGTTCTGGAAGCTGAGATCAGGGTGCCGGTATGGCTGAGTGAGGGCCCTCTTCCAAGTTGCAGACTTCTTGTTTTATCCTCAAGTGGCAGAAGGGGCTAGGGAACTCTGTGGGGCTCTTTACAAGGGCACTAGCCTCATTCATCAGGGCTCTGCCCTCATGAGTGATCACCTCCTAAAGGGCTCACCTCCTAATACCAGCATATTGGGCACTGGGATTTCAACATATGAATTTTGAGGGGATACAAACATTCAGCCCATAGCACGTTGTCAGCAGAGCCTGGATTCTTGTCTCCCTTTTACAGGCAGGGACACTGAAGTTGGGGGTGGCAGTGTGACACTTCCTCGAGGTTTCTCTTCCATAAAGTGACTAAATCAGAATTCAAGCCCAAGTTCAGAGTCCTTTTCTGTACACTATGCTCCAGAGTAATACATTGTTGTAAAATTCAAAACAATTTTTTCACAGAAAAGGAAAAGAACAGGGATATATGTAAGAAGAAAGATAAAGAACAGAGATCTATATGTGACAAAAGAGACAACAGAGGTATTTACATTTACATAGGACAACTGTGCAAGAAAAGCAGCTACTAACTGCTACCATTTCTAGTACATTCTACAGAACACAGTGGAAATCCACATAATTTTATGTCATGTTATGTACCGATAACAGTAGAACAACAAACTTTGCACATATTTTCACCTCCTCTTAATGTTCTAACTGCGCTGTTGTAGGCTGTTTATTCCTTAGCCAACACAGGCTACTGCAGTAAATTCTGTTTGTTTTTTTAAAATTTTTGAATATTATTTTATTATTTTTTTATACAGCAGGTTCTTATTAGTTATCCATTTTATACATATTAGTGTATAAATGTCAATCCCAATCTCCCAATTCATCACTCCACCACCTGCCCCCCGCCACCTTACCCTCTTGGGGTCCATACATTTGTTCTCTACATCTGTGTCTCAACTTCTGCCCTGCAAACTGGTTCATCTGAACCATTTTTCTAGATTCCACATACATGCGTTAATATACGATATTTGTTTTTCTCTTTCTGACTTACTTCACTCTGTATGACAGTCTCTAGATCCATCCACGTCTCTACAAATGACCTAATTTCATTCCTTTTTATGGCTAATATTCCATTGTACATATGTACCACATCTTCTTTATCCATTCATCTGTCGATGGGCATTTAGATAGCTTCCAGGACCTGGCTATTGTAAATAGTGCTGCAATGAACATTGGGGTGCATGTGTCTTTTTGAATTATAGTTTTATCTGGGTATATGCCCAGTAATGGGATTGCTGGGTGATATGTTAATTCTATTTGTAATTTTTTAAGGAACCTCCTTAAAAATCTATTTGTAATTTTTTAAGGAACCTCCATACTGTTCTCCATAGTGGCTATATCAATTTACATTCCCACCAGCAGTGCAAGAGAGTTCCCTTTTCTCCACACCCTCTCCAGCATTTGTTGTTTGTAGATTTTCTGATGATTCCCACTCTAACTGGTGTGAGGTGATACCTCATTGTACTTTTGATTTGCAATTCTCTAATAATTAGTTATGTTGAGCAGCTTTTCATGTGCTTCTTGGCCATCTGTATGTCTTCTGCCCATTTTTTGATGGGGTTGTTTGTTTTTTTAATATTGAGCTGTTTATATATTCTGGAGATTATCCTTTGTTCGTTGATTTGTTCGCAAATATTTTCTCCCATTCTGAGGGTTGTCTTTTCATCTTGTTTGTAGTTTCCTTTGCTTTGCAAAAGCTTTTTAGTTTCATTAGGTTCCATTTCTTTATTTTTGTTTTAATTTCCATTACTCTAGGAGGTGGATCAAAAAAGATCTTGCTGGGATTTTTGTCTAAGAGTGTTCTTCCTATGTTTTCCTCTAAGAGTTTTATAGTATCCAGTCATACATTTAGGTCTCTAATCCATTTTGAGTTTATTTTTGTGTATGGTGTTAGGGAGTGTTCTAATTTCATTCTTTTACATGTAGCTGTCCAGTTTTCCCAGCACCACTTATTGAAGAGACTGTATTTTCTCCATTGTATATCCTTGCCTCCTTTGTCATAGATTAGGTGACCATAGGTGCGTGGGTTTATCTCTGGGCTTTCTATCTTGTTCCATTGATCTATATTTCTGTTTTTGTGCCAGTACCATATTGTCTTGATTACTGTAGCTTTGTAGTATAGTCTGAAGTCAGGGAGTCTGATTCCTCCAGCTCCATTTTGTTCCCTCAAGTCTGCTTTGGCTATTTGGGATCTTTTGTTTCTCCATACAAAATTTAAGGCTTTTTGTTCTAGTTCTGTAAAAAATGCCATTGGTAATTTGATAGGGATTGCACTGAATCTGTAGATTGCTTTGGGTAGTATAGTCACTTTCACAGTATTGATTCTTCCAATCCAAGAACATGGTATATCTCTCCATCTGTTGGTATCATCTTTAATTTCTTTCATCAGTGTCTTACAGGTTTTCTGCATACAGGTCTTTTGTCTCCCTGGGTAGGTTTATTCCAAGGTATTTTATTCTTTTTGTTGCAGTGGTAAATGGGAGTGTTTCCTTAATTTCGCTTTCAGATTTTTCATCATTAGTGTATAGGTATGCAAGAGATTTTGGTGCATTAATTTTGTATCCTGCAACTTTACCAAATTCATTGATGAGCTCTAGTAGTTTTCTGATGGCATCTTTAGGATTCTCTATGTATAATATCATGTCATCTGCAAACAGTGAGAGTTTTACTTCTTCTTTTCCAAATTGGATTAATTTTCTTTTCTTTTCTTCTCTGATTGCCATGGCTAGGACTTTCAAATCTATGTTGAATAGTAGTAACAAGACTGGACATCCTTGTCTTGTTCCTGATCTTAGAGGAATTGCTTTCAGGTTTTTACCATTGACAATGATGTTTGCTGTGGGTTTGTTGTATATGGACTTTATTATGTTGAGGTAGGTTCCCTCTATGCCCACTTACTGGAGAGTTTTTTACATAAATGTGTGTTGAATTTTGTCAAAAGCTTTTTCTGCATCTATTGAAATGATCATATGGTTTTTATTCTTCAATTTGTTAACATGGTGTATCACATTGATTGATTTGCATGTATTGAAGAATCCATGCATCTCTGGGATAAATCCCACTTGATCATGCTGTATGATCCTTTTAATGTGTTGTTGGACTCTGTTTGCTAGTATTTTGTTGAGGATTTTTGCATCTATATTCATCAGTGATATTGGTCTGTAATTTTCTTTTTTTGTAGTATCTTTGTCTGGTTTTGGCATCAGGGTGATGGTAGCCTCGTAGAATGAGTTTGGGAGTATTCCTTCCTCTGCAATTTTCTGGAAGAGTTTGAGAAGGATAGGTGTTATCTCTTCTCTAAATCTTTGATAGAATTCACCTGTGAAGCCATCTGGTCCTGGACTTTTGTTTGCTGGAAGATATTTAATCACAGTTTCAATTACATTACTTGTGATTGGTCTGTTCATATTTTCTATTTCCTCCTGGTTAAGTCCTGGAAGGTTATTCCTTTCTAAGAAATTGTCCATTTCTTCCAGGTGGTCCATTTTATTGGCATAGAGTTGCTTGTAGTAGTCTCTTAGGATGCTTTGTATTTCTGCAGTGTCTGTTGTGACATCTCCTTTTTCATTTCTAATTTTATTGATTTGAGTCCTCTCCCTGTTTTTCCTGATGAGTCTGGCTAATGGTTTATCAATTTTGTTTATCTTCTTGAAGAACCAGCTTTTAGTTTTATTGATCTTTGCTATTGTTTTCTCTGTTTCTATTTCATTTATTTCTGCTCTGATCTTTATGATTTCTTTCCTTCTGCTAACTTTGGGTTTTGTTTGTTCTTCTTTATCTAGTTCCTTTAGGTGTAAGGTTAGATTGTTTATTTAAGATTTTTCTTGTTCTTGAGGTAGGCTTGTATTGGTATAAACTTTCCTCTTAGAACTGCTTTTGCTGCATCCCATATGTTTCGGATCGTTTTGTCTTCATTGTAATTTGTCTCTAGGTATTGATTTCCTCTTTGATTTCTTCAGTGATCTCTTGGTTATTTAGTAATATATTGTTTAGCCTCCATGTGTTTGTGTTTTTTATGGTTTTTTCCCTGTAACTGATTTCTAGTCTCTTAGCGTTGTGGTCAGAAAAGATGACTGATATGATGTCAATTTTCTTAAATTTACTGAGGCTTGATTTGTGACCCAAGATGTGATCTATCCTGGAGAATGTTCTGTGCACCCTTGAGAAGAAAGTGTAATCTGCTGTTTTTGGATGGAATGTCCTATAAATATCAATTAAATCTATCTGGTCTATTGTGTCATTTAAAGCTTGTGTTTTCTTATTAATTTTCCGTTTGGATGATCTGTCCATTTGTGTGAGTTGTTAAAGTCCCCCACTATTATTGTGTTACTGTCGATTTCCTCTTTTATAGCTGCTAACAGTTGCCTTATGTACTGAGGTGCTCCTATGTTGTGTGCGTATATATTTATAATTGTTATATCTTCTTGGATTAATCCCTTGATCATTATGTAGTGTCCTTCCTTGTCTCTTGGAACATTCTTTATTTTATTTTATTCTTTATTATTTATTTATTTATTTATTTATTTATTATTATTTATTATTTATTCAACATTCTTTATTCTTTATTTTAAAGTCTATTTTATCTGATTGCTTTCTTTTGATTTCCATTTGCATTGAATATCTTTTCCCATCTGCTCACTTTCAGTCTGTATGTGTCCCTATGTCTGAAGTGAGTGTCTAGTACACAGCATATAGATGGGTCTTGTTTTTGTATCCATTCAGCAAGTCTGTGTCTTTTGGTTGGAGCATTTAATCCATTCACGTTTAAGGTAATTATCTATATGTATGTTCCTATTACCATTTCCTTAGTTGTTATGGGTTTGTTATTATAGGTCTTTTTATTCTCTTGTGTTTCCTGCCTAGGCACTTTTCCTGCCTAAAGTGCCTTTAGCAGTTGTTTTAAAGCTGGTTTGGTGGTGCTGAATTCTCTTAGTGTTTGCTTGTCTGTAGAAGTTTTAATTTCTCCCTCAAATCTGAATGAGATCCTTGCCAGGTAGGTAATGTTGGTTTTAGGTTCTTCCCTTTCATCACTTTTTTTTTTTTTTTTTTTTTGCGTTACGCGGGCCTCTCACCGTTGTAGCCTCTCCCGTGTGGAGCACAGGCTCTGGACGCACAGGCTCAGCAGCCATGGCTCACGGGCCCAGCTGCTCCACGGCATGTGGGATCTTCCCAGGCCAGGGCACAAACCCGTGTCCCCTGCATCAGCAGGCAGACTCTCAACCACTGCACCACCAGGGAAGCCCCATTCTTTTTTCTTTATTGTCTTCTGCAGCAATGAATCCCACCATTCTGTCTTCCAGGTCACTTATCCGTTCTTCTGCCTCAGTTATTCTGCTATTGATTCCTTCTAGTGTAGTTTTCATTTCAGTTATTGTATTGTTCATCTCTGTTTGTTTGTCCTTTAATTCTTCTAGGTCTTTGTTAAACATTTCTTGCATCTTCTCGATCTTTGCCTCCATTCTTTTTCCGAGGTCCTGGATCATCTTCACTATCATTATTCTGAATTCTTTTTCTGGAAGGTTGCTTATCTCCACTTCTTTTAGTTGTTTTTCTGGAGTTTTATCTTGTCCCTTCATCTGGTACATAGCCCTCTGCCTTTTCATCTTGTCTGTCTTTCTGTGCATGTGTTTTTCGTTCCACAGGCTGCAGGATTGTAGTTCTTCTTGCTTCTCCTGTCTGCCTTCTGGTGGATGAGGCTATCTAAGAGGCTTGTGCAGGTTTCCTGATAGGCAGGACTGGTGGTGGATAGAGCTGGGTGTTGCTCTGGTGGGCAGAGCTCAGTAAAACTTTAATCCGCTTGTCTGCTGATGGCTGGGGCTGGGTTACCTCCCTGTTGGTTGTTTGGCCTGAGGCAACCCAACACTGGAGCCTATCCAGCTCTTTGGTGGGGCTAATAGCAAACTCTGGGAGGGCTCATGCCAGAACTTCTGCTGCCCGTGTCCTTGTCCCCACAGTGAGCCACAGCCACCCCCCACCTCTGCAGGAGACCCTCCAACACTAGCAGGTGGGTCTGGTTCAGTCTCCTATGGTGTCACTGCTCCTTCCCCTGGGTTCCGATGCACACAGTACTTTGTTTGTGCCCTCCAAGAGTGGATTCTCTGTTTCCCCCAGTCCTGTCGAAGTCCTGGAATAAAATCCCGCTAGCCTTCAAAGTCTGATTCTCTAGGAATTCCTCCTCCCGTTGCCGGACCCCCCAGGTTGGGAAGCCTGACATGGGGCTCAGAACCTTCACTCCAGTGGGTGGACTTCTGTGGTATAAGTGTTCTCCAGTCTGTGAGTCACCCACCCAGCACTTACGGGATTTGATTTTATTGTGATTGCACCCCTCCTACCATCTCATTGTGGCTCCTCCTTTGTCTCTGGATGAGGGGTATCCTTCTTGGTGAGTTCCAGTGTCTTCCTGTCGATGATTGTTCAGCAGTTAGTTATGATTCCGGTGCTCCCACAAGAGGGAGTAACCGCACATCCTTCTACTCCGCCATCTTGAACCAATCTCTCCCAATAAATTCTAGTTTATCGAAAATATATCTAGGAGAGACAGTGCTCCGGATAACTGAATTTGCCGATTAAGTGAGACTACTAAACAAAGTAACATCTCATTTATTTCAGACTCTGCCCAGATTAAAAGATTGAATACAGGGTTTGATAAACGTTTTCTGTAAAAGGTCGGATGGTTAAATTCTTTAGGCTTTGCAGGCCATATGGCCTCTGCAGCAACTACTAAACTCTACCCTGGTGTGAAAGCAGCAGCAGACAATATACAAACAAATGAGTGTAGATATATTCCAATAAAGCTTTATTTATAAAAACAGGTTTGGCCCACAGACAGTAGTTTGCCAATCCCTGTTGTGAAACATATCCCTCACCCAGAAGGGAAAAATGCACTCATGTTCTTATTTACTCTGAATGGAGGACTGACATCCTGAGTGAAGTCTTATTCTCTCATTTTGTACACAATTTTTAAAAACTGGGCTATATTCTTGCTTACAACCTATAGCAAAATTGAAGCAGGTATTTCAAATCAAGGGTGCTAGTGTAGGCCAGTATAGTGAAGGCCAAAATCCTTCAGAACACAGCCAGAGGACTGAAACAGCAGAGCAGTCCGTATCAGCTACTTTAGGGGCAAAACACTCTCCCTAAGCACTTTAACATCATCTTAATGATTTTAATATCACATGACTCAATATCACTTACTTAGAATGATGACTCTGAATCAACAAAGGGGAGATTCCATTTAATCTCTTTAAGACAGAAGAAACATGGAGACACATAAGATCCATTCAGAAAGACCCATGAAAACTGGCCACCAGAAGTTTTGGAACTAACTGAAGAAACTTTAGGCATCTAGAATATATATTTTATTAAATAATTCCCCAGATAATAATAAAGGGAAGACAAACATTTATAAAGCACTTACTATGAGTCATGCATCCTTCCAAGTGTTTTACATATATTAATTTATTTAATATACACAACAATCCAACCAAGTAGGTACTATTATTATACCATTTTTCAGATAAAGAATGGAGGTAAAAGGAAACTGAATAACTTGCCCAGAGTAAAACAGCTACTAACTGTGGGACCTGAACCCACGCAGTCTTGCTCCAGACACCAGTTTTCCAATTACTACCCTATGCCAAGGAATTACCTTATAACTATATGTGGGCTGCCTTATTTTAAAGACCATGAACATGATAAGATATATGTAAAATCTCTACTAAATACAATATAATCTTCACAATCTAACAATTTAGAATTGTCACTGTTTTTCAATGCCTCGGAGTAAAGATTCTAAGTGTCTATTATTTTTGTTCAGTTCCACCAAAATAAAAAGATTGCTTGGATGTTAGATGAAGATATTTTATACTTTTTCAGTGTTGCCTTTAAAATTGTTTTTGGAATGTGCCAGGAAAATAAACAAGTAAATGGAGTTATGGGAAAATTCTTTTTAGGCATTCCTAGTTCTATCAGATAAATATGAGGATGTGAAATGAGTAAGTCCTTCTATTTCTTAGGTCAGGACATGAAGATTAAAACAGATATTTAGGGGCTTCCCTGGTGACGCAGTGGTTGAGAGTCCGCCTGACGATGCAGGGGACACGGGTTCATGCCCTGGTCCGGGAAGATCCCACATGCCGCGGAGCAGCTAGGCCCATGAGCCATGGCCGCTGAGCCTGCGCGTCCGGAGCCTGTGCTCCGCAACGGGAGAGGCCACAACAGTGAGAGGCCCGCATACCACAAAACAAACAAACAAAAAAACAGATATTTATTTGTTGTCTTTATTTCTTACATAACTTAATTGTAAATTTGGCTTATATTGGAGGAAAGTAATTTGGTAAAATAACTGAGGTTACTACTGACTTAACACCCAACAAAAATATTTGACCCTAATATATCCAGAGTAAAGGACTAAAATTGGTTTATGATGTTCATTAAAAGAAAATTACAAGTTTGTGGGAGATTTTTTTTTAAATAGCAATGATCTGAAAAACATTTTTGGTTACTGAGTAAGCATCTGTGTTCTTTTTTGTTTCTGATATAAATATTTTTGCTAATCTCCAAAAGTTCAGAGTGGAAAGAAATCTTTGTAGCCTCTAGAAAATAGAGAGGCTACAAACCAAGTTTATATTAATTCCACCATTTGTTCAACTCCAGGCAAGAAACATTTCTCCAAAAGCTGTACACTCTCTTTATAGCACTCTTCCCCAATAAAAAACTAGCATTCATTGCAAAATTTACACAATACTCAAGGAACAGGAAAGAGTGGAGAAGTTTTGATCAGTCATTTTATAGTTGTTGCCTGTTTTTCAATTTCTTCGTACCTTTTTCTAAAACTACAAAGCAAGAAATTCAAACACCTGACACAGAAGAGGATGGGCTAGGTGGGAGGAGAAAAACATTCCATCACCACTTTCTTCACTATTGGACATAAATGTTAAATCAATGGTATTCCCTATAATCATCATTTTCAATCATATGTAAATAGCCTTGGAAAATTGTTAACATATGGGATTAAGAATTAAAAAGTTAAATCGTATTCTTAATTTTTTCTAGATGGTGAAGATTATAATTTTTTAAATCTAACTTATACATAGTGGTCAGACTCAAGCCTTAGATCCTATGTAGCCCTATTAAATAACAGAAAAGAAAGGAGAGAAGAGGAGAGGGTAGGAGACAGTAGGAGAGGGAAGGGAAAGGGAGGGGAGGGGAGGAGAAGAAGGAAAAAATAAAAGGAAAGAATATAAAAGAAAAGAACAAAAGATATGGCTTAAGTTGGTGAGTTGACCAATAAACCAACTTTCTATTTTTCCTGGAGACAAACAGGACTCATGTCCCAGCCCCCTTTATATTAGGTGAGGCCAATAGGTGACCAAACTCCGGCCTAAAGAATGTGAGCAATCCTCTAGGTGTTTTCCCCTTTGCCAAAGCACAAGGATATGGAAACTGGTGATAATTAGGTGATGAGAAAAGTGCCACAAGAAAACCACTTGAATGGGAGAAATTTGCCCATCAGGAATATCCATTTTGGTAAATTGGTAAAACCACTATGGAAAACAGTACAGAGGCTCCTCAAAAAATTAAAAATAGAACCACCATATGATCCATAAGTCCCACTTCTGGGTACATATCTGAAGGAAATGAAATCACTATCTCTAAGAGATATCTGCACCCCATGTTCATAGCAGCATCATTCACAATGACCAAGACATGGAAACAACCTAAATGTCCATCCATGGATGAATGGTTTTTCAACAATGATAGATAAACACACACACACACACACACACACACACACACACACACAGAGTAGAATATTATTCAGCCATAAAAAAGAAGGAAATTCTGCCATTTGCAATAATATGGATGAATCTTGAGGGCATTGTGCTAAGTGAAATAAGTGAAAGACAAATATTGTGTGACCTCACTTATATGTGAAATCTAAAAAAGCTGAATTTATAGAAATAGAGAGTAGAATGGTGTTTGCCAGGGTCTGGGGAGGTGGAGGAAAGGGGGAAATGTTAGTCTAAGAGTACAAACTTCCAGTTATAATGTGAAAAAGTTACAGGGATCTAATGTACAACACAGAAATTATAGCTAATAATACTGTATTATATATTTGAAAGTTGCTAAGAGGGTAAATCTTAAACATTCTCACCAAGAAAAGAAAAATGGCACCTAGGTGA